>NC_026153.1:5454703-5503668 GCF_000512975.1 Sesamum indicum
CCCCCTCTGGTTTTGTTTTGGGTTCTTTTGCCATGGGGCGATGCGATCAATTTGAATGTAACCCGATTGATAGTTTTTCAAGAGGGCATCAATTTTTGCATTGTTTAGTTTGACCATTTCGTTTATCTGGTTTCTTGCATCCGAACTGGGTGGTTTTATGTTGCATTAACTCCGTGTTTATGCTAAAATTATTCCTGTGTGGATAACTATTTCTTATTGTTTTCCCCCTGAATTTAGCAGGGTGAAGTTGAACCTTGGTGGTGTTGAAAATGGCAACTGGAGCTGTTCCGGCTTCATTTACAGGTCTCAAAAGCAGGGATCATCAGGGCATCAGCTTTGCCAAAAGTTCTGATTTTGTTAGAGTTTCTGACTTGCAAAGGGTTAAATTTCGAAGAACAAAGATTGCTGTGATCAGGAATTCTACCAACCCTGGTTCAGACACTGTTGAACTTGAGCCTGCATCCGATGGAAGCCCGCTATTAGGTATATTTTGTCTTATTTGCTATGCTGTTCTGCTGCTATTGAGAGGTTCTTGTGATTTGTATAGCCATAACCTACATGTTCGTTTTTAGTGAGGATTGGTCTTGGGTAGTTGTTTGATGTTCTTTGTTCAAATTGATCCGTCTCAGAGAGTTGTTTCATGGCAGAATAAATAAAGAGAAACGAGGCTTATGTGGTTGGTTTTTACTTATTTTCGGTGAAGGAGCTAGAAGGATAAAATGGATGTTCCAGTTTTGCGCATTCTTGTAGAAATTTTGCATGCTTGAGCTAAAAGTGGTTAGGTGATGGAAATTTAATATATCAAATTTCTTGAAGCTGTTGCTGTTCTTCCTGAATCTTGTCTCACAAAGATGAAGATGGATACTTTATTAGAACCTTCCCATTATTTTCCTTACTCATGTTAAATGTTTGATTCTTCAAAATTTTGAATGCAGTTCCTAGACAGAAATACTGTGAATCCATACACAAAACTATCAGGAGAAAAACCAGCACAGTGATGGTCGGCAATGTTGCTCTTGGTAGTGAGCATCCCATCAGAATTCAAACAATGACCACAACAGATACGAAGGATGTAGCTGCTACGGTTGAACAGGTTCTAATATTGTCTTAAACTTCTTATGTGGAGATTGAGATGTTCTACTTTTAAGTTTTGATGTTACTAGTTCATTCCATACAAAGTTGACTTGGTAATTGCTGGAGGAATCTGTTGGAAGATAATTTCATGGTGGTTGTATCTTCCGAATATTCTCCATATTAGGTGTGCCACAGATGATCATGGAGTAGTCCGACCATCATCTTGATGGAAATGGTCGGATTGGAGTTCGGTGTCGGAGTGATGGGTTGGCAAATGAAGAATTGAGGATCCTCTTTCTAAAATATTTTATCGGGGTTAATCTCTAGAAGAACCATGCACTGCATGTTTACCATGGACATCTTTAAACAATCAAAGCTAACTCTTCAATCTATCATCCTTGGCAGTTGACAAAATTTGTTGAACTGCTAAGATTCCGAGAATTTGCACTTTTTCTTAATCCCAGGAATTTGTCATTTTTGGAGCGAAAGAAAGGACTGTAACTGGGAGTGAGTACTGCCAGAACTTTAGCAATAAATACATAACTTTGTTTCACCAGAGAGGAGCTTCCCAACTATTGTTTAGATATGTTAAATGAGTATCATCTTGTTAGGCTTCCAGCTTTATCAAAAATAAATATATCACTAATGTCCTTGTAGAATTAGGATGTTTGTTTGAGTATTACTTTTATATATGTATCATAAAGTAATTGTTGTATTTGCAGGTGATGAGAATAGCAGACCAAGGAGCAGATATTGTCAGAATAACTGTACAAGGAAAGAAAGAAGCAGATGCATGCTTCGAAATTAAAAATTCTCTTGTTCAGAAGAAGTATGTGTTTTAGTTGATCCACTTGAAAATTTGTGATCTATATTAACTTTAAGCATATTCACTCATTAATTCATTAATTATGCAGCTATAATATCCCGCTGGTTGCCGACATTCATTTCGCCCCAGCAGTTGCACTGCGAGTAGCTGAATGCTTTGACAAAATTCGTGTTAACCCAGGAAATTTTGGTATCTAATTCACGACCATACTCTTCCCTGGTTTCTTTCCTTTCTCTTTGCAGGAAAAAGATGGTTCAGAGGTTTAATTTACTCAAACGAATGATTTCAGCTGACAGGAGAGCTCAGTTTGAGACACTGGAGTACACAGAAGAAGATTATCAAAAAGAACTTGAGCATATTGAGAAGGTCAGCGCCAGACATAGTTGCTTTGCTATTTCAACTTGACAAGACCAGCTATGAGCTTGAAACCGGTGTAGATATATTCTCATCAAATTGAATAAGAATTCCAATTCATTGATTTTTATTCTAATTTTTCCTGTAGTGATGTCATGACTATAGTACTTGCATGTTGTGGGTACAAGAGAAGATCCTCCTCAGGAGACTAAAAGCCCTACATAAATGATAATTCAAATTTATTATAACTTCTTCCTGTAATCTGTTTTTGTTTATATTTCACGCCAGTTTTTCGTGACATTATATACCATATGACTTGGTCTCTGAAATGAGCCAAAAATTTAACATGGTGAAACTTTTGCATATATAATATTTGTACACTTAAAGCTAAAGGTATGGACTTTGCATCTTTTGTTATATTTTTCTCGTCTGCATGACAATGGAGTGATAAAGTATACTTGAATTAGCATCTTGAATTCTGTATGCCAAATGTCATTTCATTACTTAAATTAAGGACTGATAGTATATGTGATTGTTCTCTTAAGATTGCTTTAGTCATAAACCCCTGGCAAACCCCTGAAGGCAAAGACTAGGCGTGCACTTTTTTCTATGATAACATGGTTTTGGTGCAATTTGATTTGTTCAGTAAAAATGGGGCGGTAAGTCTTTTAGGCGTTTCTTATGTTTATGTTTGTACTTTCAGGTTTTCACTCCACTGGTTGAAAAATGCAAAAAGTATGGGAGAGCAATGCGCATTGGGACAAACCATGGTAGCCTTTCAGATCGCATTATGAGCTATTATGGGGATTCACCCAGGGGAATGGTAAGTAGCTACTTCAATACTTGACGCAGAGCTCTGTACGCGTTGGTACAGTTATTCCTTCCTATTTACGGCTTCAAAGTTGACAATGTAACAGGTTGAATCTGCATTTGAGTATGCAAGGATTTGTCGGAAGCTGGACTTCCATAATTTTGTATTTTCAATGAAAGCAAGCAATCCCGTGGTCATGGTCCAGGCATACCGCCTTCTTGTAGCTGAAATGAATGTTCTAGGATGGGATTACCCATTACACTTGGGAGTAACTGAAGCTGGTGAGGGTGAAGATGGACGCATGAAATCTGCGATAGGTATTGGGACACTTCTTATGGTATGTCCTTCAGTCCCTATTAAATGTATTTAATGGGATTTTGATACAGTTATCCTCCACTAATAATCTTAGTTCTAATATCTCACTAAAAATTAGTCATTTGAGGACATTACATGTAGTATATATCTCAATCAAGAATTTCTCAGCCCTTCTAAGATACTTGTAAAGCTTTATTTTGCACCTGTGGGGCTCAAGATATATGTTACTCTTGCAGGATGGTCTGGGGGATACCATTCGTGTTTCACTAACTGAACCTCCAGAAGAGGAGATTGATCCCTGTCGAAGATTGGCAAACCTTGGTATGAGAGCGGCTGAGCTTCAGAAAGGAGTGGTATGGTCTGCAACATAAATAGCTACTATTTTGCTTAACTTGCACTCTTCACTTGGCAAAAATTAAGGGTTTCTTATTATTGACAATGACCAGGCACCATTTGAAGAAAAGAACAGACGCTATTTTGATTTCCAGCGTAGAAGTGGTCAATTGCCATTTCAAAAGGAGGTCAGACAATGATTTCTTAATGCTGACTGTTTTATCCATCTAATATATTTTCAGAGCCTCAGAACTAATTATTGTGACTTGTTCCTGATACAGGGTGATGAAGTTGACTATCGAGGTGTACTTCATCGTGATGGCTCAGTTTTGATGTCAGTTTCTCTGGATCAGTTGAAGGTCTACTGCTATGCTTTTAGATACTTCTATGATTATATCATATGTTGAATAAGAAGCATAGTAGATTGTCTTCTGTTCCTTTCTTTAGACTATCATTTTTCTTTCTTTCTCTATTTCTTGATTTCCTTAAACAATTTTTTTGTATGATTTAAGCTCTGACAATTCAATATTTGGTTCCATAGGCACCCGAACTTCTATACAAGTCTCTAGCAGCAAAACTTATCGTTGGAATGCCATTTAAGGTATACCTAAGGGTCTTTCAATATATGAAAAGTTTCTCTTGATTTCTCTGTTGGAAACCTTTTTGTTGAAGAAAGTTCGATACCGATGCAGGATCTGGCAACTGTTGACTCGATCTTGTTGAGAGAGCTTCCACCAGAAGATGATAAAGATGCCGTAAGCCTACTTTCATTTGCCCTTTATATTTCTATGTTTTGCTACAAATTTCTCTTGTATTCCCTTGTCGTAAGAATAACTTGATCATGTTTCATGTCTATCACCAGCGGCTAGCTCTCAAACGTTTGATAGACATTAGTATGGGAGTTATAACTCCTTTGTCTGAGCAGTTGACAAAGCCATTACCCAATGCCCTGGTTATGGTAACTCTCAAAGAATTGTCTACTGGTGCTCACAAGCTTCTCCCTGAAGGTGGGCAGATTGTCCTAATACTAGAAATATTATTAATCCACCAAATTACCGAAATGGTCTTTGTGGATGCTGACCCGGTGATCCCCATTCAGGTACACGTTTGGTAGTCTCTGTACATGGTGATGAACCTGAAGATGAGCTAGAAATTTTGAAGAGTACTGATGCGACAATGATTCTTCATGACCTACCATATACAGAAGAGAAAACTAGCAGAGTTCATGCTGCAAGGAGGTGCATGAATCTCCATTTCAAAATCTAAAATTTCTTTAGTAGAAAGCTTTTGAATTATTGTCTGCATGGCTGCGCTGGATTTCCATATGCATTAGACATTGTTGTCACTTTTTATCCTGCTATCTTCAGTTAAGGGTCTTGGTTGTTGCAGGCTTTTTGAGTATCTTGCAGAGAACTCCTTGAACTTTCCAGTAATTCATCATATACAATTCCCTAAAGACACTCACAGGTACATCAAAACTAACATCTGTTTGCTCAGTTGAGATTAAGTACTCTTAATGACATTCTTCTTTTTTGTGCATCGACAGGGACGATTTAGTCATTGGTGCCGGGACCAATGCAGGAGCCCTTCTGGTAGATGGACTTGGAGACGGTATCCTACTGGAAGCCCCTGATCAGGACTTTGAGTTCCTCAGAAATACGTCTTTCAATTTGCTACAAGGCTGCAGAATGAGGAATACAAAGACCGTAAGTATAGATGTTTCAGGAAGAAGCATTTCACATTAATCTAATCTTAGACTACTCATGTATTTCGGTCCTTGTGGAATGATCTCAGGAATATGTATCATGCCCATCGTGTGGAAGAACTTTATTTGATCTCCAAGAGATCAGCGCACAAATAAGAGAAAAGACGTCTCATCTGCCTGGTGTTTCGGTAATTAACTGTCTCCAAGCTCAGTGATTGGCTAAAAGTGCTTTATGCTGGAAGAAAGTTAAATGCATAACCTGTTCATGTCTTGTTTTTCTGTGCAGATTGCCATCATGGGTTGCATCGTGAATGGCCCTGGAGAAATGGCTGATGCAGATTTTGGTTACGTTGGTGGTGCTCCTGGAAAGATCGACCTTTATGTTGGCAAGGTACCTTTATATTTTTCTTCTTTCCTTGTAAATTGCTCTGCAATCAATTTGAAGATTTTAGAGTTTGGGGCCAAAAACTGGACACAGAAAATATACGCAAGGATGGCCTTAGACTGCCTGAATGGATGTTAAATAGGTAACTATGTTGAACAAGACAAGCAGCAAAATAACATTGCCGTTGAACATATACTGCGCTCAAGTAACTTATATCACTTGGTTCCGTATAGATTCCGAGAATTTTTCATGAATTGCTCTGTATATAGCCCAATGCCACTTGTTCTTAGTTCTTCGTTGTCTCACGAGGGAGGGCCTGTGGATATTGATTGGTCAATTGAACTTGTGTAGTGGTGACAAAAGCCTTTTTATACACGAAACAAATGATGATTATAAGAAATACAACGAGAAATTACATAACGCAGAATTGTAAATGTTGAACTGTGTTAACCCCTGAACAATATTTGCTAGTTCATGGTTCCTGTGTTGCGTCCTAACGGTATGGGATTGACACCTTTTCTTGGTTTCAGACGGTGGTGAAAAGAGCCATCGACATGGAACATGCAACGGAGGCATTGATCCAGCTGATCAAAGACCACGGCCGATGGGTGGATCCACCTGCAGAAGAGTAAGAACAAGTGGAAAAAGGAAAAGGGAAAGAAAAGTTAGGAAAATGCACTATTGTTGTATTTCTTGAGAAGATTTCTGGAGTGAAAACAACACAGTTAAATACAAGGAAACTGCATCATGCAAATCTGCAGTGTGCCCAATGTGTTTAGTTTCATTTTTCATGTATAATTAGCATTGTAGTTATACTGGAGTAGTTTCTAAAAGAATTCCCAGTTGAATTTATAAAGATTACAAACTCGGAAATTGCACTGAAATAATATTTTGATATTGAAAATGACTTGCAAATATATTATCTTAATCTACAACTATTTCAGCAACAATTTACATTGTTTATAGATGATATATGTATGTATTCATTTGCATGTTCGGCCTTTGGTACTTTTATTTGAAACACTTTTGTAATATATATTTGGTCGCAGTGCAAAAATTATATATATATATATATATAATAGAACCATTAAATTGATTTTGCATTTGCTTTTGAAAGAAATATTACATTAATTATGGGCTGATAAATATTGAAGAATACGCTGTTGACATAAATAGAATATAAGTGTATATATATTTTCAAATAGTGTATATATATGTTGTTTTGCAAAATGCTGTATATATATAATAGTTTGCTCTGAATAGAGTTACACATTTAAAAAAAGACAAGAAGTCTTACTATTATATGCGAATACGCAAGAACAAATACAACCTTTTTTTTTCTTTTTTTCCTAAAATTTCATTTTTGGTGATCGGAAACATAAAAAGAAATGAAATGAAAATGAAGGAAGGGAGGGGAAGGCAAAAATGGAAAAATAAAGAGGTAGACGGCAGGTTCTACATATAGTATACCACCTTTTTTGTGCACGCTCATAGTGATAGCCATTAAACATGACCACAATCCCCCTCCTCAGAAATAAGTAGTAGGTAGAGAGAGATGGATAGTGGGACTGGGTGCTACTCCTTCTTCAAGATCATTTTAACTTGTCAAGAAATGGTAATTAGATCCAATCCATCTCTCCTGTTTTTTCTTTTCTGAATATTTTAATTATGATCTGTTTGGTGGTTGTTCTTCAACAAGTTTCTGTGTCTCTGAAAACCAGATTGCATGAGACAAATGTCGTCGTCTTCCATTACCATTTTTTCTTTTCTTCGGGTTGCGTTTGTGTAACTAAGAGGATGTTTGAGAGCTTCAACATTTTTGGTAGATTTTTTAGATAATTAACTTGCTTTATAAGATCCTAAAAATTATTTTTAAAACTTTAATCATTTTTAACTATATTTATTAAAAAATTACCATTTCTCATCTTATTCTATCCAAAAATTTTAAGAATTTAAATATTTGAATAAATTCTGAAAATATTTTATAATGAGATATATGAGTTTATAATACGTACTTTATGTATGTAATTGCTCCACTACACTACTGATGAAATCATGATTAAGCAAGAAATGGAAGTAACTAATAAATGTTTTGACCCTTTTTCTAATTGTTTTGATTAGCAAATTCCTCCAGCGTTTGTTCCGAAAATACAAAGAGCTTTAGCGCAGGGATTCGTCCTGAGAGATCGGTATGGAAACTTATGGGAGATGGGGGTGGCTACAAGTAGTGGAGATAAGTGGTATTTTAGGAAGGAGGATTGGCCACAATTTTGTGAAGAGAATTCATTGGAGATGGGGGACTTTGTGGTCTTCAACTATAAGGGTAACAACTTGTTCGATTTCCTACTCTTTGGAAACGATGCTTGTGAAAAGAAAGGTGTAGGAGCTCTCAAGTTTAGAGTTAAAGAGGAGGAGGTGGACGACAACCAAGAACATGATGAACACGACGATGAATATGTGCAAGAGGAGGAGAGTGGAGAACATGATGATGACGATGATGATTATGTGGAAGAGGAGGAGAGCGGAGAACATGATGATGACGATGATGATTATGTGGAAGAGGAGGAGGAAGATGAGCGAGTTACAAGTATTTCCAAGAAAGTTAAAAGCAAACTCCAAGTCAAAATCTTGTTGTGCACTGGAGAAGAACACGAGCGAAGACCGTACATGTATTCTTGATTTCCTTTCCCTTTTCAATGTTCTTAAAAACATTAATTATGGTTTATGTTGTCTCCTTTGCTGATGGGATGTGGTTTATTCAGTTGGTACTGAAAGTATGCCTAGTAAAAGAAGATACGAAAAGAAGAACATTCCAGATTCTTACGGTGCTGACATCTTCGAATCAGGGCTGGCTCTGCGGCCCAGAAATCCATTTTTTGTGTCGAGATCAAGATTGTCGAGACGGAAGAATGAGTTGGTACGCCCTACTTACTTGTCTGAAGTTTCTTCGACAATGTCGTCCTATTTTGCACTGTTGAAAATACTGATCTATCTGAAAAGTTTGGTTGATGATTAATTATTATATATGATGATGGCAGTACATCCCGAAAGATGTAATCACAGACTATGATCTGAAGATCCCAGAGAAGTTGTTGGTGGTGGATGAACAAGGAAGGAAATGGGAAACCAAGATGAAGCAGTGGAAGGATGGACGGTTGTGGTGCACCAGAGGCTGGAGAAGCCTTTGCAATGTGAACTGTATTGGTAAGGACGACACTTGCATTTGCGAATTCGTGCAGGATCAAATAGGCTGTAAGAACGTCCTCCATATACTCGTCCATGTTTTAGACAAATGAACGTTTTGATCTTTAATCTCGTGTGTGTTTGACATAATTGTTGTCCGTATTTTGATTGTTAATTTGTTCGGCGATGTGAATTTCTGTGAACTAAGAACACGATGCATCTGCCTCCAATTCTACCACAATTTTATTTTCTTAAAGCATATATATGATTCATAAAATAATATTTGGTGTGTGCAAGAGATAGTACGAGAATAATAATGAGGACAGCTGCTAACTCCAATCATTCATCGCACTCCCAACAATAACGCTTTTGGAATTATACATATAGTCTCTGGACCACAACGTGCTACTTTGTCCGTGGCCTATTCTTGTCTCGTGAACCCCTTATTTCATGATTTGCATTTAACTTTTGTCATTTTGTGTTTTTTTTCTCATTCTTTTATATATAGATTCAATGAATTTTTGACAAAGACATTCGTTCTAGCACTTTTAGGTTACAATTAAAAAAAAAGGATTTAAATATATTAGATCATTTTCTCAATGTTTTAAGCATAATATATCATTATTACACGTTTATCACATCCAAACACGACTGAAATCACAAGATTCAATTATTTTGAACAAACTTTTGTTTCATAAAATTTACAAATGAACCCAAGCTCAAATTCATAAACTCATACAAGTAATTTCAATTCTTGTCAAATTAGTCTGCGATCCAAACCCCTGTTGACTAATATCAAAACAAGAACTGCATTTATTTTTTTGGAAAATATTTTATAAAAGATTCGTATCTTACATTTAAGCTTTCAAGAATTACATTAATAGTATCACATAACTTTATTGAAGTATAGATGAATATGAATGGTGCAAGCAATTATTATCAAGAACAAAATGTAAGAATTGAAGTGTGATATTAAATAATATACAACAAATGTGAAGCCAACAGATTCTCATTGATAAGCAGTAAAGAATCAAACAAATCACTCCAACCAACCGATTTTCTAAGAATAGATCTAAGCGAAAATTATGAGCAATAATGGAAGATCTGTGTGTAGTATGTGTAGTGAGTGCGAGATTATATGGGTGAAGAAACGCCTACAGAATCTCCCTCCTGGCGTCGTACCCGAACTGCGCGCGCTGGATGTTCTGCTGCCGCTTCTTGTACACAAACGCGCCGGCGCCTACTATGCACGCTCCGGCGATGACTCCAACAGCCACGCCAGCCTTCTGTCCCGCGCTCATTCCACTGGAGGATTCCTCCAGTGTCTCTAAATCACCCGCATTGGGCTCATTCTCGTGGCTGATGTCTCCCGCGGACGCAGGCGCCGGAGAGGGAGATTTTTTGTGGGCGGGGTTGTCATCCTGTGGAGATGGAGCGGGAGAAGGTGAGTTTGAAGCGAGATCTGGCGGCGGGGGGGCTGGAGGGGAGGAGAAGGAAGGGGCGGGGGCAGGGGAAGGTGCGGATGAGGGGGAGATTCCGGCGGCGGGTGGTTTGGGAGCAAGAGAAGGGGGTGATAGGGGGGAATCAGCAGAGAGAGCGGGGTATGCGAGGAGGAGGAATGCGAAGAAGAGGGGGATTTGGGAAACAGAAGGCATTGGTGAGAGGTGTGGAAGTGAAGGAAATAGAGTTGACTTGATGGGAAAAAGAGAATGGAGATCTGGAGGAGATTATGGTTTCTTGGTTTTCTTGAGAATGTGAAGAAGAATCGGGTGGGGAAAGATTGTGAGAGATGTAGGGGAATGTGAAAAGGCAGTTGAAAACGAGATATGAGAGTGGAGGAGGTGGAGTAATGGGAATGGTGTGAGCGGAGTGGGCTTTTGTTTTTGCTTGCTCATTACATTACAATCCAAGGGAGTTTTGTTTCCATATGCTTCCAATTTTTATTTCTTTTTACTATTAGTTTATATTAAGGGAGTGCATCTCTAAATTTTAAAGTGTTAAATCATCCAAATTATTTAAAACTTCCAACATCAACTTTAAATGTGTAAATTTTGAAGAAGTAATTTAAAAATTGACGAATCTAAAATACATAGCCCATCTGTCAAATACGCCCCTCGGCCCAAAAGCCCATCATTCCATATATCCATTTTCCTTCTGAAAAATAATTATTCTCATCCAATTCCAAGCGCTTCCTCTCTTTTATCAAATCCAACGCACAACACGCAATCTTTTTTTCCTCTCCCTCGATACTTTGGGAATTCGGAGTAATCATGATCAGCGTTCTAACTCAGGTTCCTTCTTTTTCTATGTATTTTCAAAATTATTCCCTTAATTTGTGCTTTATTTTCTATATATTAATTTATGTACGTTCCGTATTATATGTATGTGTATATGTATATGTGCAGGAGCGTCTGTTGGGCGCGGCACTCGGCACCGTGTTGACTGGAGTGGTGATTTTTGAGCAGCGTAAGAGCATCTATAACTCCATTTCTCCGGCTGAACCTCAGGTAATTTTCGATTCTTGATTATTTCCCACTGGATTCCGATTCCGGGTTTATTCGATCATATTTTAGATTAATTTGATGATATTTTAGATTAATTTCTTCGATGTTGGCTACTCATAAGCTGATTATCACCGTAAAAGATGCTATTTTTTTTTAATGGGTTTTCCTCTTTTTTACATGGTTTTGTTGGATATTCTTGATAAATGAATTGGGCCTTTGGAGGAGCTGGTAGAATGTAATTAGCTCTTTCCAATTTTTTTTTGTGGACGAAATTTCATGTTGTGAGGGTTTTATCCGCAGTTATCGTTCTAATATTGCATTATACATTTAAATACTATGTCCCTATGTGCTCATATACACACAAAAACAAACAAACAGAAAGATCAATATGGATATAGATGTATAATAGAGGTACCACATTAACTCTTGCTTGAATAACCTTTTCTCTCCATGTTTTTGTTAGTATTTGTGCAAACAGTTGTAGCTACATTCTAAAGCAGCTTTATCAATATGTCTTCATGTAATTGATGGTTACAGAACAGTATCCTCTATAAGAAAGTAAATAGAGACTAGAGAAGCTGAATTGCAGGCAATTACATTTTGAACAACTGAAGTTTTCTTGTAAGAACCTGCAGCACCATTGCTCCTTGGGGCATCAAGAGGTTGAGGCTTACTCATTCTGTTGATTATGTGAGAGTTATAGTACTGTATTTTAGCTTCAGTCCCAACACATAATCAACTCTTCATTCTACATATGCTATACGATGCCTCAATCCTCCTATTGTTTTTAGTCGAAAAGGAGATAAAGTTTCTTATGATTCTTGTTTCTTCCAATCTCTTCTATGAGGAAATTACCTCAGATTGGTAGGTTTACAAGTTTAGACGTTTAGGAATATACAAATTAATTGTGGTGAAAACATACATAATATGAGAAACTAAATGAGGATAGTTTAATCACAAGTGAAATGGCATTGTTGAGATCTGGTGCTGATCATGTTAAGATGTTCATGTAACATCATCTAAGGGTGTTTACGACTTAAATTGATGAAGAGGAAATTTATGTGTTGCAACTACAGCTGGGATATATTGCAGAACAGAGTGGCTCAAGTACACAACTGACTGGATATGAGCATTCTCTGGTCACCCAATAAAAAAAAAATGAAAAGAAATTGCAAAAGGAAGTGGGGATTAGATATGAGATAAGCGCTTTATGCACACTGCAATACTTATTTTGTTTATCAACTAGTCTCTAGAATTAAGAAAATTCTGTCGCATTTGTATTTAGTTTTATTTTCCTCTTCAGACGTCTGCATGATATACTTGACAGAGTGAAACAAACAAGAGAGAACTCCAAACACCTATTTGAACAGAATACTGAATAACATCATATGTGCATATTCATCATACAATGAGGCGACTCATTATAGGCATGCAACTGTATACTTCTGTTACTTTTAGCTTACATATATGATACATTTTGAGTCATAAAGCCATGGGAAAGTAGGTTAATGAAGACTGTACCAGTGAATCCTGATAGTGATGGTTAGAGTACCATGCTAGGGTAACATCTTGAAGAATGAGGGAGAATGGCTAGTTGCTAGTGAGCATTTTTGTATTATGAAACTGAACGAGTAAGAGTAACAAGTACCAAACGGTACAAGATGAGTAGCAAGTTGATGGACATAACATGTAGAATAGTTATTGGACTCTATTTCTTTCAATTTATGTTGAATCTTGGCAAATAGAAATCAAGCATGCTTTAGTTGACGTTCTTATGCATCTGTCTCAATCTACACATAAGAGTGATTTATCATTTTAATATAACTAGAAACTTCTGTTTGAACCTTGTTGCAGCCAAGAGAGCCTATTTTTGGAAGAAAGTCTCGCCTAGAATTGGCACATTTATGGAATAAATCTGTGGATAAGACGTTTGGACCTCTCATTCAGTTTTTGAGCTCACGCGGATGGTAGGGATGTTCCAAGGATATTGCCACTGTATGAAGGTTGTCTTTGTTTTGGGAGATTCTGCAGCAACCATTTCTTGTTTCAAGAGAGAGATCTTAATGGAGAACTATACACTGAAAGTTTGGTGAAATAACTATTGTGTTTTCTTCTTCACAATGAGAAGCTAGTGTATAATTTAGCCATATTTTAGTGTCATCTATCTCCTGTTGTCAAACTATTTCTTACTTCTTCTATCTTTCTGAATATCTATTTACAGAGTGGAAGAGTATTGTTTGCAATTTGCATATGGTATATCATGCAGCAGACGACGTGTTTTCCAATATAAGAGTCTTCATATTGATTGAACATATATTTCCTAATATTCCATTTATGCAGAACTTTCAATTCTGCAATGCCAACTGCCATGTATTTCATGGATCTCTGGGCCATTTGTAGAGCTTCATGCTTTCCTCTGCATTCAGATTGCTAACATCTTTTGCTTATTTAAAGTGAGTATACTTGACTCCAAGTCTTATTAATCTTGTTCTACAATTGCACGAGTCTCTGATATGATACTGTTGGTTACATACACCAAAATTAGTCTGTCTCCCTCCATATCTCTCCACAAGTTAATGTTCCAATTACTCTCCTGCTTCGTTTTCATATGTTGCCTATAGTATAGCTTAATGTTTTACTTTGTTTATTGTTCCCAGCACTAAAATTTTCTCAAAAATTTTGAGTAATCCTGATTGTAGAACAATATTAGGTACATGGCCCTTGGTTGTTTTTACCATTCATGACTAGCTGTCTTGATTATTTAATCTAAGTAATAATTGATGCTTGTTGCATTGTGATTATAGGTCTATCCTGGATGTACTTTACTGTTTTTGTTCTGTACATTACACTTAATCATGTGTGTGAGTTTGAGTTTGCTTTTTCTTGAAACGAAGGCATTTCTTTTGTCGAAAGTCCTCAATACTATATTATCAATGCTCTGTTTTCTAGTGAAAGTATTTTATATTTCACTTTGGTGTTACACATTGGTATCATATTAATATGTATATCTCTATACATCTTATTTTTAAATTACACTTTAATGTAATTGTATTTTTTTAATTTTCAAAGAGGACACGTGTTAAGCATATATGATCTGATAATTATGTGTAATATCAAAGTGTAATAGAAGATTCCACTACTATTTTTCGATCCCAATGTTGGATGAATGACCCCAAAACCTCCTTACTAAATATGCACGACTGAGCTGTGGTGAACACCATACAAGCCAAATGAATACAGAAAATAGGGACTGATATATAACAGAAGACAGAGAAAATGGTACAGGCGGGCGAGAAATGCTCGGACCACATCCTCGTGCAACTTCTATACATCAAACTTTGGCTTGCTGCTCGGGGTTGGCAGCTCTTTCAAGGTTGGCTCGCCGCTTGATGCTCACATAGTAAACTCCCATCCCCACAAGGCAGACAAAAAGGAAACTCAAAGAAATCCCAGCAATTCCGCCAGCTCCCAGCCCTCTGCTTCTGGTGGGGGCACTCTGCTGGGCTGGAGTAGACTTCACAGTGGCGGCTAGAGGCATTGTCGAACAGCTTGATGAAACACACGGGTTGGCAGCGCTTGGTTGGAGCGCGTTGGGGTGGAAGAATGAGTACGCATCTGGGGAGATTGCCATTGGGCTCTGGTTGGCCAGACCATGAGCTCGATCTTCGGCTCTGGTGATGGAGAGGAAGGAAAGAAAGGCAAAGATCAGCAGAGGAGCCATTGTGTGTGTGTGTGGTGTGTGGAGCAGTTGTGGTTTTGTGGGGTGAGTGCTTGTGTTTTTGGAGTTGGAGCTGTGCTTTTATAGGTTGTAACGTAATGGAGGAGTTGTTGCTTGTAATTGAATCTGGTTGCTTGTTGGCTGTAAAAGAAAGAAGTTAATGATGTTCACATTTTCTATGCTGTTCCTTCCTTACAGATATATAACATTTCTGAGAAAAATTTGATGCCCCCCTTCACTAATATGCAAATTAATTTGACATTTCAAGGGAAAAAAAACATATGTAATAATTTCGAAATAAAAAGAGTATTAACCCAACTCATTTGAATTTTCCCTACTTTTTGGAAAAGAAAAATCCATTGAAATTTTATATCACACTTTCTATAGCAAGTTATGTGATTTCTTTTAAATATTAACCTAAAAAGTATCGATATTTTAGGCTTTATTTTATTTGGAGGTCTGAGTAAATATAAAATGGAAAATAAAGAGATGCATAGAGAGGGAGCAAAGGTTAAAATGATGAGATGGTGCGGGAGTGAGAATGAATGATATGCATTGATTTGAGTTGAGTGCCTCCACCCCCCTCCCCCCCTACGTACACAAATTAGACATCATCACCCATGCTCATTCTACCATAATTCCTAAATTATACGGTTAATTGACCTAATCCCCAGCCCTAATTATTATTATTATTGTTATTACAATAGTATAAACAAGTAAAACATTCATGTTTTCATCAATCCAAATTCATTTGACGTAATAATAAGAGCCCAAATTAGTTTTAGCTTTGCAGGCATGTCTCACTCCCATCCATACACAAGAATTTGCGCAACTTTCTACGCATTTACGTAACTCAAAAGTACATATTTTATGCTTGTTAGGTGATCTTCAACCCCACCCCACAATAAAAAATAAAAAATGAAGGATCTAAATTTTTTAATTTTTCATTTCGAGAGTGCACGTAAATAATTTTTGTTAAATTAAGAAAAAATATAAAAAAAATTAATTTAATTTTAATGCTTGGTGAATCTTTTGAAATAGAGTTATCTTATGATGAAGAAAATCAAACTACGGAGTATATGTACAATAAACTGGAATATAATTAAGAATATAGCATCATATAAATAATGTTGAAAATCAACCTTATGATATCTCTATTTTTTTATATTTTTGTTCTCAATAATTTGTATCTTAATAAGCATATCTAATATATATGTGATAGAAGTAATACTTTTTCTTAAAAATATTTTAGATATGTTTTCCAAAATATTGAATATGTGTATATATATATATTAAAAGTACCCTAAATAGTATATGATATTAGAATATACGACATTGATATAACTTCTTTAAAAGCATCTAATGCATCCTAAAGTGCCAAGAAGTTTGATAAATACAAATAATGCTCCACGAATACTAATTAATGTGGGTATCACATAGTAGAGTGCTCTTTCCAAATGTTTGAATATGCATAGGTTCCTCCTAACCATAGACTTACAAGGCAAGGTCTTGGTTATAGCGCTTCGATACTTAAGTTAGAAGGATCGTAAAAGAAAAATGCTTAATATTGTAAGAAATAGTAGGATAATAAAAATTATACTGGGTATTGAAGGCTAATATTTATAAGTTTTTCTAGCTGTACGATTTCACATGGGCTGGAGGCATTGAATCAGTATAGCTCGTCACCTTCTTGATTGATCTAAACTAATCAAAAGTCATAATTAACATTTATGATAATCTAATAATAAAATTATGGGGAAAAAGAAAAAGTAGGAAAATAATGTGAGAAAATACATGAATACAAAGTCATAATTATGTTGATGTTCTTGCTTTCTCATATTTTATGATAAAATAAAAAAAGTAATTTTCCCGTAGCTTAAAGGATCAGCAAAGGGTGCAATAATAATAAGAAAGGGGTGGGTTGCAGGCAAGCACCATTTCCCAAAGCAAACTCTCCTCTCTGTCTTTGTCTCTGTCTCTCACCCCTTCTCCACATTATTACAAAGTTGCAAGAAGCGCATGCTGTCCCAGAAATCACTCCCAATTCTTTTACTGTGTGTTTTGTGTGTGTTTTATATTTAAACAGCTGCAGAAGACACACACACACACACACACACAGAGAGAGAGAGAGGTCATTATAATTGATTTCACAAGTTTTGCAGAATGCATCAATATTTTTGGTAGGAGCGGAGAGCTATCTCTTCCGGGATCACATGAAGCAGAGCTTGTGTGCCTCTTCACATGCACTACAAGATACTATTAATGACAAAATAACAAGCGATTTTAATTGATATATCGTCACTAAAATTACATATTAAGTTCCTATAATTTTAATATAGGATAAATTACTCCTCTCTTTTAAATAATGATTAAAATTATATAATATTAAATTTAAATACATAATTAAATATTTGTAGAATAATAATAATAATATTTATATATTTTCAAGCAATTAATGATTCTTCTTTGTCTTTGCAATTTTGTAGGAATTTTTAGGCATGTTTTGTTTTTTCTTTTGTCTTTAGTTTAATAGAAAGAGCATAATAGACATTAATTAGTCTAACTAGTTATGCAGACATAATCAGATGATGAGGTAGTAATTAAAGATTAATTTATATCCAACCATAATGTGACCCAATCTCATCATTATAAATGCTTCATATATCTGAATTAATAAGGACATTCAAGTTACTAAACACGACCCTACAGTAATTGCCTATATTTAGGTTGGATAGGCTCAAAGATAATGTAACTGGACTTAACTCATATTCAAATTAACAAATGTAGGAATGACAATAGGACGAATTCGATTGGACTTGAGGTCCTCTTAGACCCGTCCCTCAATCCATCTCGACCCGACTTCTATTTTAGTTGGACTTGGAACCCACCCTTCAAATCTAACCTACACATGCCCTCACTCGGGACTCAATAAATTTAATCTGTAAAATCTAATTAAATTATTCCGAGGTACAGTACAATTTTTTGTCAATATAAGTAATATTCAGGATTGCAGCATCTATTGAAAAAGAGAATTGGCAGATGCCAAGAACGAAACCAATAAATTAAACAAGAGTACAAGTCAGTTAATTCTTTTGTCATAATAATTTGGTTGGTATATGTATGTAATATAATAAGCATGTTGATAATGTTAGAAAACATATTATAATACGTTTTCTTAAAGGAATAACTTAAAGAGCATATCAAGTGACAACCTTACATAAATAATTATTACAGGGACAAGATAAGGTAGATTAGTAGTGGCTCATCACCCTTTAAAAATGACTGGGGACGGTGGAGATCCTTCTGATTAAGTGTTTTGACTTGTTGGAAAGTCTCACTACCACCCTTTCACGTTTAAATTAATTTTGATGTGACAGGAAAATACGTATAAAAGTGAAAGCATTTACGCCCCCACTCACCTAACATATTCCATCTGGTTAATTTAATTTACCTGAGTACCATTGATTTAAATGACATCTAACTGAGCTTCAAATCACCTTTTCAAGAATCGCCAACTATTTAAAGAGAAAAATAGCTCAGAATATGACATATTCTTTGACAAAACAGTCGATTACGCCTATTTTAATTAGCAAAATTTAAGCATCATGATTATGAAGTTATGAGTTGAAATTCCAATTTTATAATAATAGTTATTAGTGCAATTGATAATTATATGGGTTAATTACACATAAACCCTATCTAAAAATGACAAATTATACTTTTTTCAAAATAAAGTTGCACTTACATCCCTCTAAAAATTCTCTATGTATGCCTGATCTCCTTCATTAGGGTTTGGATTGCAAATGTTGGCATTACAAAATAAAATATATAAATTTTTATTTTATCCCTTATTTTACATTCCCATGTATATTTTCGTATTTTTATGGAGGGATAAATGTAATATTTATAAATGGAGTAAGATTAACATTATTACATTTCCGTTATATATAAGTACAAAATTATTATATAAAAATATTAAATAATAGGGTAAAATTTTATGTAATTATTTTTGCTAATGTGAGTATTTTTTTCTTTCTAAATCCTAACAAACAAGAATTACGTACGTGTAAATAGTGAATTCTCGGAGGAATATAAGTATAATTTTTTAACTTTTTTTGAGGAAAACGTAATTTTGTAGTTTTATATTCTCAAATCCAAACTGATTATAAGACAAATTTTGCTGTACTCATTATAAGATCAAATTGATTTTTTTTTAATCAATCACGTGACAGTACAAAGTAAATTAGTTTGAGTTTAGTTAAATTTTATTCAAGTAAGAATTTTCTTCAATAATAACGTAAAAAGACTTGGAATATATACTAAAGGGTATAGCTTACAATATTTTTTTTAAAATTTGATATAATTATAAATACTTCGTCATTGTATAAGAAATTATAAACACCTCTATAATTTTAACATTCCTCTAACAGCAAATCTATTCCATTAGTCTACATTTGGTTTCCATCTAATTTTTTGTAGTGAATTGATCAAAATATCCTTTTGAATTATAAATTATAATTTTATATATATATTTTAAAAAAAATTAAGTATTTTTATGACTAATATTCCCTATAGAATTTTTTTTTTATATTTAAAATTTTTTAGCAAAAGTAAAGTAGCTAGTAGTATCTATCTCACCGTCAAAGATTATATAATTATTTTTCATTTGAGAAGGGTATTTATAATATTTAAAATAATAAGGAATATTCATAATTATAATAAATTTTGAAAAGAAAGCTGTAATTTACAATATACTAAATTAGGAAGTTGAAAATAAGACAACATTATACCATAAAACACAAATCCTTAAATCATGAGAAGATCGATGAATACATACAAGCACTTGCTGCAACAAAACAAAGAAAAGCAACTTCGATACATGGAAATTAAACAAGCACAGAAAAAAAAAAAAAAAAAAAAAAAAGGATCGATTCCACGGGAATATATCTACAGTTTGATGGTGATCATGCAATGGCCCTCTTCGCCATCAATTTTCAGGCAAACGCATCCATAAAATCATCTCATCCGTTGATTGCTCAATTAGGCGTTGCTCCTGAAAGATCCAAGAGCCTTGATGGCTGCAGCCCTTAGAATGTATTGGTGGTAGAATGCAGCAATGGCAGCTCCAATGAATGGTCCCACCCAGAAAATCCACTACAATTTGATAAATCCAAACTTTGGGTTAATTTAATTTAATCTATATATAGATATATGTGTGTGTCCATCATTATTAATTTTCAATAAAGAACTTTTTTTTTATTCTAGTATTTTTATAGATTATTATGCAAAAATTAATAGCTATATCGACCGATATGTTTGTAATATACGTACGTGGTCATCCCAAGCCTTATCGTCGTTGTAGATGACGGCGGCACCAAAGCTCCTAGCAGGGTTGATGCCGGTGCCGGTGATGGGGATGGTGGCTAGGTGGACCATGAACACCGCGAAGCCGATCGGAAGGGGAGCCAACACCTTCATGTATTAGCATCACCACATAATTATTGATTAAATACTAGGAGTTGAAATATGTTGAATGCGTGTGCATGCTATAAATTTTTATTATATTTATTAGTAAATAAAAGAAAAGAAAAATAAAATGAATATAAATAAAAGATTATTGATAAAAGTCAATTGATTCGAAAGGGATTTTAAGGGAGAAATTTAATAATTATTCAGTTTGTAGGATAACATAAAATAATGAAATACATAACCATCCTAACATGCAAATAACATATGACAAAACACTTTAGCTTACCTACTCTTAGTTTAATAATATTAAAAAATCTTCCACAATCACACTAAAAAAAGGTCAATGATACCTAAACCTCACACTTAATTTTTCATGCTTCTCTAATTCTTGTTAATTTTATTAATGATGAAAGTTATGTATAAAATTTCGAAATAATTCATAATAGATTTGTAAGGGAGGAAGGATTAGGTGCTTACGGGGACATGGGAGTCTCTGGCGTTTCTCTTGGGATCAGTGGCTGAGAAAACAGTGTAGACCAAAACAAAGGTGCCGATGATCTCAGCGCCCAAACCCACGCCCTTGTTGTAGCCGGCGGCGAGCTCGTTGGCTCCGCCGCCGTACCTGTTGTAGTACGACTTCTGGAATGCTTTCACCAAACCCACACCGCAGATTGCACCCAAGCACTGTGCTACCATGTACACCAATGCTCTTATCAGTGACACTTTTCTTGCCAAGAATAGCCCAAATGTCACCGCCGGGTTAATGTGCCCTCCTGCAACAATTAATTAACAATATTTATTAATAATATATATATCTCCCTCAAATATATTAGCTAGTGATATATAAAATATTAAATATATAGTGATATTACATAATTGCTAATCTTCCGTATTCGATGAGGATTTTTTGGTGTTTATTACGAAAATATTTTTTTCAGTAATTTTTATGTTGATAATTATGTATACAAGTTCTTAATAACAGTAATTAGTGGTAAAAAAAATTTGGCATAAAATTATCAGTATAAATAATTAGTGATGAATGTATAGTGAAAATATATTTACAATAATTCACTACTATATGTATGCGTTACTGATTGTCTGCATGTAGTAATAATGTTATGTATAATTTTTTTATGTAATGATTATGTTGTAATAAGATAAAAATTATTACTAATAAATATATATTTTTAGAATTATTATCTAATATTTTGTGGTTAATTTTAGAGTGGAAACTAATAAAGCAGGCAAAAAAGGGTGAGAATTAAGCCTTTTACATGCATGTGAACTCACTCACCAGAGATACCGGCGGTGCAGTAAACAAGGATGAAAATCATGCCGCCGAAGGCCCAAGCAATACCGAGAATGCCGACTCCGCCGCACTCATCGCCGCCGTGGGCGGTGTCGCTCTGGCTCTTGTATCCGATAACCGTTAACACGGTGATATACAAGAAAAGAAGTGTGGCGATGAACTCCGCAATCGCCGCTCTCGCCGTCGCCCAGCGGCGCGGGCGGAGGGTCGTGGTAGTCCTTGGCGGAGTACTCGGCCGCCGGTTCCGCACTCTCAACGTCCTTTCCCATGGATATGTATGCTCGCTCTGTGTGTGTGAGTGTGTCTGTGAGCTGGGAGATTGTGTGTAGTGTGTGTGATGGCGGAGAGAGTGGAGGGCGTGTTTGGTATTTATGGGGGGCGGAAGAGTGCATGGGTTAATTAAGAAAATTAATCATAAAGTTTAAATTAATTTCATTGGCCGCCCCTAACAAAACAAAAATAAAATTAATTATTAATTAATGTGAGATTAGAGAAATGATTAACCAAAATTTGTAGCCGACCATTACAGATTAGTGGCGAATTTCTTCGCTTGCATGGCCCCGCACCTTCGTCACCAACGCCGCTCTATTGCTGTCCCCTCACATACATAATTAATTATTAGACTTAATAATAAATAAATTAGTAAATATTAATTAATTATAATTGTACGACTATTATTTATTTTTGTTTTTGCTAGTGAAGTCTGGTTATTAGTCATATCTAATAACTATCACAAATATTAATTAATTGTAGTTAAAATTTAAATTTTTGAATTTGTTTAATCATAATAAATAGTGTTAATTTGTCATAATGATTTTAAATTATAATCATTTATAATATAAAAAAGAATTATTTTTTTTCTTGGGTAGTGCAGGGATATTTGGCTGAATAAATTTTAGATATATTTCTAAGACCTTTAATTTTAGAAGTGCTTTTTTAGTTTACAGGATACCTTATCATATTTTAAAGAATGATTTATTGATTTTGGAGGTGAAAAATGTTTAATATTAATATTAATTTAGATCTTGTAATTAAATAATAACAAAAACAAAAGGAACTCAACTAATACTCCTTAGAAAAAAAAATTGAAATATTTTTAATTGTATTAGGAAATTAAAGAATCCACTAATTACTAATTCTAGATTATTAAATTAGGTTCTAAAAATAAATTTATTTCATCTTTTTTTTAAATAATTTTCTCAATAATTTATAGGCCCACAAGATATAAAACATTAAATTGTAGAAAGAAATTAACAAATTCTTTTTTGCCCACATTACCATGCATGAATTAATCCACCCATTATCTCAATTAATAAAAAGTACCATATGAGCACTTTCATCACTTCACTAATTAAAAAGATAATTATCATCAATAATTTGCTTTCCCGGGGAATTATATATTAATTGAAATACTAAATGCAATAAAGCCTCGTGTGAAATTAAAATACTAATGGGTAAAAAAAAAAACCCTTCTGAATTAAAATATATATATATATATATGATGTGCTTTCGTAAATATTTGTTAAAAAAAAAATAAAATAAAACAATGCAATCCCCTAATGCAGGAGGCTATAAACTTCTTTAAACGTTTTTTAGGTCATGTTTCCTTTTTTTTTTTTTATCACGAAATTTTTTATTTATTAATATTTTATATGGGATTAAAAGGCAATGAATCAATTAATTGAATTATATGCTTGAAATAATATTTTATTTTTTAATTCTTATTTTTTTTTATAATTTTATCACGGGCGTTTTCGTTCCACATTGAAAATGAAATTCTAATGTATGGGATGAGAGTGAAAGATTAAATTCCTCCCAATAAGTGTAACTTCAAGATTTTAAATATGTTTATTGACAAGAATCCGTCTCAAAATCCATTTCTGGGACCAATGAGTAATAATAACCCATAATCGGACAATTGATGAGTTAAGTCTCCACATGACTTTATTGTTATTAAGTGGTGTCATTTGTTGTTAATATTATCTTTGAGACAATTCACTAATCATTATTATGATAATATACTTAATTAATCACGCATACAAACAGAGTTGTTACTAATTAGTTAGTTTAATTATTTTTAATATATGGGTAGTGTGTGTTGTCATGTTGTAGTGTAGTGTAGTGGACAGCTTAATTCTTCGCCAGATGAATTTATCTGTATTACACCTATAAAGTTGTTCAATTATTTGTAATTAAACTTGTGGTGCTGCTTTTGTGTACATTTTTCTATGGTATGGAACAGCTTTCAAGTTATGAGAGTTGAAGGTATTAATTTGAATAATATTAATTAATTAAGGTTGAATAATTTGCATAATTACTTGTGCATTAGTGGTTCAAAATCCCTTTTGTTTAAACAATGAGGAAAATTTACATTGATAGCTATGTTTTGTCAATAATATTATTTTAGTATCTGAATAAATTAAAATAATTTAATTAGTACTATACGAGTTTTATCGTTAATGTTATTTTGGTAACTAATTAATATTTTTTTATGTTTCTTATTTTCTTGTTATGTAGCGATCGTTTTTACCTTCAGATATCAAGATAAAAAAATAATAAATATACTAAAAAAATCTTGCATAAATTTTATTTAATTGGCTCTACTTTTGTTATTTTGAGTATTATTTTCATATTTGGTTATCAAGATTATAATATTTTATTATATTTTTATTTCTCAACATTTATAAGAAACTCATTATTTAATAATATCCAACTCCGCCCAAGAAATAAATTTAAAATAATAATAATTTTATTCTAATGTAATTAAATATATATAGGACATATAAATATTTATTTATGGTTAAAATTATTTTTTTTGCATTTAATCGAGATATTAACATTCGACTGCAAGAACTGAATAGATTCAAGAATTTTAAATTTTTTATGATAAATTTTCAAAAAAATTAAAAATTAATTGAGTTTATCTGAGGTTGCAAACTGAATTTTTTTAAAAGAAAAATGTAAACAACATAATATTTTGGGACGAATAAGAAAGAGGTGGGCTTACGTAGGCCCACCGACCAGGTAGGCGGAGCCGACCACCCAATGGTGAAAGCCCATCTGTCATGACTCATCATTCCTATCCACTCACACCCCACCACGTTTCCACACATCATTTGGTTTTGCTTTCTCCTCCACATATTATTATTTTATTACCACTTTCCATCATACCCTTTATTTTCCAACAGTAGGATTTTGGGGTTACATCACGTCAACCCCTTTTTCCCGTTCACGTCGTTTTCCGAGATTGAACTCCTATCTATGGCTATTACTGCACCACGTGTCCCATCCCAGACAAAATTAAATATTTTAATATTAGTGTTATTAGAGATACAAATTAGAATTTTATTATTTGATTTCTTAATCTTGACCACATTTTATTTTTAAATAAATTAAAATCGACATCTCTTAATATTATCTCTAGTTGTATAGATACTCGTGCATTTTTTTATAAAATTACTAATAATTTTTACAATGGGGTTCAATGTAATTTATCCTCGATTAGGAGTTGCATTTTTAATTATAATTATAGTATCACGCATTATTTTTGTAATTTTATAAAAAAAATAAAATATTTTTGTAATTAAATATAATCTCAATAGGTGCCGATCTAGAGTGCAGTTATGGGCTCTCACCTCGTGAAAACTTAAATACATTAGTCCTTTTTTTTATTTAACCAAAAAATATACTTCCATAGTATTTATGGATAAATTATTTTGATGTACTAACCGTACATCATTCATACATGAGAAATTTTTGTTTGCTACACGCACAAATGTATATATAAGTAGGGGTTGGTTCAGTTACTGATCAAATTAAATTAAAATTAAAAAATTTGTAGGTATCAAAATTGAATAGAAATACTCAATTTGACATTCGATTTTGATATGTAAAAAATTTTTGGAAACACTACAAATGATCGATTAATTACCAAAATTGAAGCGATTAATTTGAAATTGGAAAACCAGCGTAGAGGTGCATGCAGTAATTAACGTTGTGTGTATCTTATAAGCTCTAAGATTAAAATGCACTGAAACTTGTTTAATTTTACTTTTGTGGTCGTTAAACTGAACCGGCAAATCTAAGCATTTTTCTTAGGGTAAATTACAACAATAGTACTTCCTTTGTAAAATTAATAAGTGTACCTCTAGCTCTTCTGTAAAACTACATCTAAAATTGTCTGTAGTTGTAATTTACATCGACACCATATTAAAATTAGCAAAAAATTACATTGACAAGGTTGTGCTTGTAATAATTTTACAAATAACAAAAATACTTGTATAGTAAATCTAATTTTAGAAAGTATTGAGATAATTTAATCAATCAATTAGTTTTAGTCTACACATTTTGTGACTTGTATTTCAATCCGGGGACTCAATTGTCTCTTAGTACTAATTTTGACTGTATAGCTTTAATTATTGTATTTTATTTTTCTTGGAAAAGTGCATTATATAATCCCCTTTAATGACACAAACCAATTAATACTCTCCATTTGAAGAATTACTTTACGAGGGGTCATATATATGTAAACTCTTGCTACGTTGTAATGCATTTTCCCTTCCTTTGTGTCATATATTTTCTCAACTCATTCAGGTTTGATTGAATTGAACTAATTACATGATATTATACTTGCAGTGTGAGTGACTCCATTTTTTAACTAGGTATAACATATAGAAGCGGATTTTTGTGTTATCTGAAATTTGAGTTCTGGTAATATTGCACAATTTTGAGTCATTGTTTAAGTAATCCACTTTAGTGGACTAATATATTTTGTGAATGATTAAGGGAGTATGTGTAAGCGCTTAAAATAATGTACCAACTTCTCATAAAAAATAAACTGAAAAATATTTTTGATTTATAGTTCATGCTTCTGAACTGCTTTGATTAAATTTGTTCAAGTCAAAAGCTATATATAAATAGCTCCATCGATCCCAACTTTTACATAAATTTGTAAATATCCAACTGTTTACTCTATTGCAACTTTTTTTTTCAATTCCTCTAATTTTCGTTTAAACATTTTTAATAATTTATTTCTATCACAAAAATAGAAACTATTGCAAATATTTTTTGATGCTATTGCCAACAGAGATTAAAAAAAGACAACAGTGGTGATCACAGTATGTAATTAGGATAATGCATGTTTCAGTATTGGTGTATTAATGTAATCCATAATGTATGATATGATTATTGCATCAACTCTATTTTATTGAAAAAAGTTATATAGAGATTATTACATTACTTGTGATATATACAACATTAGTATTAAGTTTCAGCAACTTGGGCCGCATAAAATGCTGGCAACAAATCATCAAGAAAAATCTCATCTCGATCACCAAACAGCTGCATTAGTAGTGCGTAGCTAGTACTGATTACTAGATGAAACCTGGAAAATTCGTGGGTTGTTGCTGTCGTCGTCTAACCACTAATTTGTGGGAGAAGCCGACCTGAAAACGAGAAAGGATGTGGAGGAACCAATACTTGAGGTTGAAAATAAGGATGAAGTAGTTGTCGTCCCAATCATGGTCTTCCGGTGATCTCTCTTCTCTGATGGTCTCAAGCGTGGGACAATGAGAGGGTTTAGCTGGGAACAGCACAGGCAACGGCGCCACCTCCACGCACTGCTCCGCTCCTCGCACCATCCTCTTCCTCGTTTGCATCAGATGGATCAAGAAATATGGAATAATATTGTGTTTGGAGTTGAGACGATATTGTATGTAGATGAATGAGGGTTTAAATAGGGAAAGGAGGAGGGAAAATATCTGGGACAGAGGAGAATTATTGATGGATATAATGAGAAATGGTGGGAAGAAGCACCACGTGTGTGTGTGGATTTGGACAAGATGGGGTTGGGGGTGTGATGATGTGTTAGGGAATCAGAGGAGTATTCGGGATACTATGTATTGGAATGATGAGTGGTATATTCTTCTTCCCATAGTTTTGGGGCAACCACAGTCTGCTAATTAATCTTGTTGCTGTCACTCTCATTAACATTAATTCTAGAATTATATAACCCCTCACTTCTTTACTATCTTCTTCACCATTACCAACCCAAATAATATTCAAAAAAAAAAAAAAATTGAGATTGAGTGTCAAATTGGCATAGCAAGGGTACAGTTTGATAAAATGGATTTGTTGGAGTTCTTACCCCAAAGTAATATTGGCTGTGTTTCATTCTAAATGGTATTACACTAATCACGTGATACATTATTTTATTTAGATGATGATGCACTAATTACAGGCAACTATAATTCACTTACTATCTGGGATTCCTCGAAGCCGATCGATCTAGGTTAAGAATATTAATTTTCATAGTTGAACCGGCAGAGGGGCAATAAGAAGGGAGGTGGTTGGAATTTGCAACGTTGATGCCTTCTTGAGAAAGTTGCAAGTGAGAGCTAAGAGATGTGCACTTACAGATAGAATTGACAGAAAGGGGGCGACAAGGATAAGTCTTCGGAAGAACTTGGAACAAGCAAAGCTCCAAGCAAAAGCTGTAATAACGGCAAATCATCCGCATTGGAACAATATTCGGCCCACTAGTGCATCAGATCACAAGTAGAAACCAAGAACCTGGTTGGAACAAAGGCGAGGCAACTCACCACGCATTCCGTTCAGTAACGTAGTGGTTACTTTTTGGAGCATAGACGGAGTCTGCTGATATAACTAATTCTTGTGATACCATTAAACCATATCCAAGCACCACGAGACGGTGGTTTACATAGATAAAACACAGCCGCACTGTCATGTCAAGCAATAGAGCACATGCACGGATCAACCATCGAATTAAGATGAATAACACGACAGAACCACCTTTAGCCCCGTTTGTTTTGATGTATTAGCTTCAATAAGAAATATAATATAACTTAATATAGTATTTATTTAGAGGTACGGGACCGAGTATTAGACTATGTGCCTTGTACTAATCGTTGTTCCACTTAAATACTCATTCCACTTTAGAGATGGGATGAGTTATCTTAATGACCACAACCAAACAAGCAAGCATGTGATTTCTCAATTTTGCCCGCAATATTTCTGTTTCTAATAAATCTCAAAGAGTTCAATAGTAATCTCTCTACTCAACCCATGTGTATCGCTCAAAATAAACAAATGACTAAATTATATCCTGATGCCATGCATCTAAGCAAACAACTTATAATTAATTCAGAGCTTTTTTATCATTAATTTAATTAAAAATAATCCTATCACCATTTTTGCACCAGTAACTCATTTAACGGAAAAGGGGGAGAATAAGAAAGCGTTTGAGCTAATCAATGTACATAAAATTTCATAACCCATTTGTTTTTGTTAAAAAAAATCCTAATGGACACCTTCTAGCTGACAGCTCTACTGGACATCTGTAAGCCGCTAGAGTCTCCGCAAGTTCGAAATGCATATAAACACCTGAAGGGTTTATGTAAAGGCAGCCTAAACTACTCTAAAGGTGCTTAAATGGACCTGTAATGCTTTCTTTTGGTGCTTACAAGCACCACAAAAAACTTTCATGTTCTAAACATGTATATCATTCTTTTAAAGCGAAAAATCTTAAATATACTGGTTAAGGAAAAACAAGATACGAATTTAGAATTGACAGCAAACAGCACCAGTCAATTTCTTAATTAGCGACTAAATACACAATTAGGGAATTGTTTCTTAATCTACCGTATTTGACATTTATTTCGTATGTTTGCTACACTTAGTTATTGTGACATATTTCGGAATCATTTTACACACACACACACACATATATATATATATATATATATTACAAGAAGTAGAAGTAGAAGTATCAGTATATACAAATTTCTCTTAACTAATATCTTACCTTCCACGACATACTCTGCTGCAGTTGTTTCTTACCAGCATTAGACAATTTTTATAATTATTCAGGGCAACACTCAGAAAATTACATTAAGAAACAAAAAAGGCTATCACATAGAATCCTAACATGAATGAAACAAACAAGACAGAGTGACTACCTTCTAAGCCCAAATTGAAATTCAAAATATTAGCATTATTCACAACTAAAATCTAGTTCAGGCTTTTCAGCTATTTAAGCATCAAGAAAAGCACATTCGCAATTGGTATACATTGAGAATAAGATTAATCAATTCAAATTGAAAACTAAGAAGTCTAGCAATAAACTAAAATCAGTAACATGGCCCCTTAATATTTTCCAAGCAAATCATCAACTAAACGAGACAGCAAGCTAGTACATGATGCAATATCAAAATATTTCCAATAAAAATCCTAATCGCCAAGCATCATCATTTCAATCACCAATTCATGGCCCAAAGACCCTAGAGATACCCACAAAAGAAACAAAAAAGAATAGTAAATAAAACCACAAATGTAAAGTCTTTCCCAAAGCCAATTTTAGTGCCAAGTACAAAAGTTTATAACTTAAATAATCAATTAAAATATATGCATATTCACGAAACACAAGCCACATCTGCAAAAAACCATACCGCAAGAAACAAAATAACATTTGGTCCAAAAAAGATCATAACAATCTTCAAACTACATTGTAATATAAAAGTACTAATACCATTAATAGCATATTTCATCGTGATGTTTCCACCTCACATAAAAAAAATGCTCAAAACAGTTCCCTCCTCAAAAACCAGTTGTAAATAAAAGACGATAAATAACAAAAACTATATGAAATTGGGAATTACAAACTCAACCTCCTCCCGCTCAATCTTGGGGAATTTCCACATCGCCATCGGAGATCTCCTGCTGCAAATCCTTGGGATCCTTTCCATCGACAGTGCATCCAACAGAAACGCAAGTGCCTAGAATCTCCTTGACAGTGCCAGCCAAATCCTTGGCCATGGAACGAGGCCTCATCACCTTGGCGATCTCAATGACATCGTCGAGGGAGATATTTCCGTTATGCTTGATGTTCTTGGTCTTCTTGCGGTCACGCTCGGGCTCCTTCAGCGCCTTAATAACTAACGCCGCAGCGGAGGGGACGACAGTTACTTTGGCCTGGCGATTTTGGACCGTCAGCTTGACGGTAACGCGGAGGCCCTTCCAATCCTTAGCGGTTTCCTTGGCAATGTCTTCACCAATTTTTTTAGGTGACAGTCCGAGAGGACCGATTTTCGGGGCCAGGGAGCTGGCCGCTCCGACTTCTCCGCCGGTGACGCGGACGAAGACGTCGACGACCTGTGTAGGATCGAACTTCGGCGGCATTGCTGGTGGTGGCTAGGGTTTTGAGAGTACGAAAGAATGAAAAGGAACAAAAATAGAAGCAAATTTGAGAAATATAAGCTAGGGTTTTGGTGGAGAGGCCCATTTTGGGATTTGGGCCTTTCACTATTGGGCTAATAACATTATGATACCAGAGTTTGTAGGTTGGGTTTAAGTCTTTTAAATTGTCGATACTATTTATTTATTATTAAGGGGAGACTCCTACAATAAGTATTGTAGCATGGACTAAAATGCTCTTTATTTTATTATTTTTCATTGAATTATCATCTCTTTTATTTTAATTATATTAGTCTAATATATTTTAATTAATTAAAAATAATTATAATAATTAAATATATATATTATTCATACATATTCAAAATTAATTTATGTTATCGATTTTGATCAGTTATATTATATTTTTTTATTTATTTAATTAAATAAATACAATAAAAATTTAAAGTATGTATTGAGTTTGCTTCGACTGTCAGTTAAATGTTAAGAGTTTTAAAATAATTAATTTTGATTTGACAAAGTATTTATGTACTAAAATGGCCTCAAATATATTTATATTTTTCACAACATAATCTTCTCTTTAGTCATTAAATTTGTCAATATTTCTCCACGCATGCACATTTACAAATTTAATATTTTAGTAGTTTAGATAAATTATTCATTCTTTTTTGTTCTATTAAATTAAATAAATATGAATAAAGCTTTAAGAGTACACACCGAGCGTGAGGCCGTTACTAATCTAAAGTGAAATGCATTTCCACAAAGTGGATTTGAAATCAAATAGACCATAATGATTTGAGTTATGTAGACCATGACTAAGCACTAATGGAGTCAAAATCAAATTGACCACAACCTAACTAATTGAAAAAATTCAATACAAAATAAAAAAAATAAAGAAAATGCTGAAGTAAGTACAGTTCGAAGATACAGGGAATCCACTATCCGGTATAAGCATTTCATGTTCATAATTATAGTTTAAGTCATAAAAACATATACAAACAAAGTAGAAGCTACAAATGTACAGTTCATGTTGATTCTTAACAAGCAGGCTTGTTAAGCAACAGAAGCTAGGGGCGACGGTCACCAGTAATCACCACAAGAACACAAACCATCAACGCAATGGTGAAACCGGTTGCGGTCTCTCATAACTATTTTTCTTCGCGTAATTCTGGAGATCAGCTTAATAACAGCATGACAATCTGTACACACCCGGAGGTTTTTAACAATCTTGATTGTAGTCCCTGGTTTTGTGCTGATCAGCCCAAATGCAAGGGCCAGCCTTTCACTGTGAACCTCAAGTGTTCGCTTCTTGTCAACCTCTCCAATGTTATGTAAAACTGCCTCCGTCTGTGAAATGTACCCGTGATCGTCAAGCCACCCGTTCATCTTCTCTAGCATCTCATAGATTTCTTTTCTTTTTGGATGCTTCATATCACCTGCGAGAAATTCGTGCACTTCGTTATTCACTTCAACTGAGCTACAGCCAGGCTCCTTCTGCACCCCACTCTGTTTCATCATAGCCCTCATTCTTGCCACCCCATCCCAGTTTCCTGTGGCAGCATATATATTAGAAAGAAGAACATAAGTTCCTGAATTTGCAAGACCACGTCCGACTAAGAATTCCACAATCTTCTCTCCCAATGAGACGTTCTTGTGAAGTGTACACGCACCAAGCAATGTTCCCCATAAAACAGGGTCTGCATCAATGGCTCTGCTCTTAACAAGCTCATATGCTTCTTCGAGTTGTCCAGCTCGACCAAGAAGATTCACTATGCATCCATAATGCTCAACTTTCGGCCGAATGCCATATTCATCTTTCATTGCGTTGAAAAGGGCCCAGCCTTCAGAGACCAATCCGCCATGTGCACAAGCACTCAAAACAGCGATGAATGTTACGTCTGTAGGACGGACACCTAGCCAAGACATTTCCTCAAACAACTTTAAAGCATCTTGGGTAAGTCCATGAATAGCATATCCTCCAATCATAGCATTGTACACAACAACGTCCTTGTCCTCGATCCCATCAAACACCATTCTAGCATTCTCTAAACTTCCACATTTGCTGTACATATCAATCAGAGCTGTGCCCACTTGAGTGTTTATTGAATTCACGCTATACCGAAGGTAAGAATGGATCCATTGGCCTGATTCTAATGCTCCCACCTGACCACATGCAGAAAGAACTGCCAGCATTGTTGCTTCATCAGGCTTCACCCTCGTCTTCAACATTTGCCTAAAGAGAATCAAAGCCTCATTTGGCCTTCCATGTTGAGCATACCCGTCAATGATCACGTTCCAACTCACGACATCCCTCTTTTCCATTCCATCAAACAAAATTCTTGCCTCATCAATATTGCCATTCTTTGCATACCCAGTAATCATTGTTGTCAAGGAAACCAAATTCCTCTCAAGCATTGTGTCAAAAAGCCTTCGAGCTAAAACTATATATCCACCTCTTGCATAAACATCAACAAGTGCAGTTCTAACATAAGTATCTGATTCAAACCCAAACTTATGAGCATGGCAATGGAGGGCTTTACCAACTTCCAATGTGCAAGCTTTCAGGATAGAAGATAATGTAAATGCATTAGGTTCCACATTTTCAATTAGCATTCGCACATAAAAAAGAAGAGCTTGCTCATGGAGACCATTTATTGCATGGCCATGGATTAAGGCAGTGTAAAAGAAAACATTAGGACTCTGAGTACGATTAAAGAGTGTCACAGAATCTTCAACATGTCCTAGTGAAGAATATGAGCGCTGGATCTTGAAATTCAAGACTGGATGGCTTTCCAAGCCATGACGGATAAGGGATGCATGGATTTGCCTGAGATGCTTGATGGTTTTGCTTTTATCTATAAGCAATGCAAGTTTATCAGGTTGTGGTCGCTGGTTCTCTGTGGTGTTTGCAGTGAACTGAGTTGGCAGTGCCACAACAGGAGAAAATGAGGACATAACTTCATATACCAATTCAGAAGTTATGATCCTAATAAGGCTAAATAATAGAAAATCATCTGGCACATGATTCAATGCTTAAGATGCTCTGGAGAACCAAATTGTATCATCATCCAGTATGCAAGTAATGTTTGGTTTAATACCTATAAGCACCAGGAATGAAACAGAAGTTAGAAATTGAAAATCCATATAGAAATTAAAACATAAAAGGTCATATAAAATAACTGCAACTCTAAAGACTTAATAGAGTATTAGGATAATAGATAAAGTCATGTAACTAGAATATAAATATACAAATCTCAAGTTACTAAGCAATAAAATAGAAGCTCCTAATTACCCATTCAATTCATAATATGTAGCAACACTGACGGAAGTACAGACAACAGAGTGCAGCATTCTACCTCTCTCTCTCTCTCACACACACACACACACACTGCAGCATCCAATAGGCTCAACCATATTGAAATGTTCAGTATTGTTCTATGTGTATATTCCTTTGGTGTCTAAGGTTCGTATGCCCCCCCTCCGTGTACCTATTCCATGTTTGCAATGCCAATCTTCTCACCAAACAGAAACAATATTCGACCAAACTCGAAATAAACTCGCCGTTTCCAATTCAATCATTAAATCGACCAAAACGCAAGCGATAAAGGTAAAAGTCGAACTAAATAAAGTCTAAATAACAATCTTAATCTTCAATAAAAAAAAAAAAAACAAAATCAAATTGAACAAAGTCGGGGTACGATTTCAGAACTCAAATTGTTGAAGAAGGAATTGGTTACAGTACCTGAGATATGTCGGTCGAAATCTCACAGAAAAGTGGAGAATCCTATGTCTGTGCTTGTAGAAATTTGCAGTAGACAAACAGGGTTTATATGTACGAGTGTGTGTGTAGTTTTTAATTTTCAACTCTTATAAGAATGAAAGAGAAAGAGAAAGAGAGAGAGAGAGAGAGAGAGAGAGGTGGATTGTGGTTTATATGTAATGCTCGCATTTGCTGTCGTCTGGCTTCAGGTTTTCATATTAAGAGTTTTTTTCTAACAATTTTACATTTTAAGTTTAATAAAAAAAATTTAATTGGAAAAAATATCTTTTAATTATAATCAAATAATCTATAATTAGTGAATTAAATAGTTTGAATTTTATTATATTTTACAGACTCAAAGTTAAGTAATAAACGAGTACAAAAAATACACACAAAAAAATTCATTAAAAAATTTTATTAATTTAGTAATAAAATTAAGTTATTAACTAAGGTAAAGCACACTTTGCCCCTCTGAGCTATGGTTGAGTAACTAAATAATTTTTTGAATATATTTTCTTTTAAAAATATTTATATTTCTAAAAATATTTAATTTTTGGTTAAGCATATATATTTGTCTATCTCTTTTAAACAGCATATATGAATTACTGGTTATATTATACCTTTTTATTTATTAACAGTTCCTCAAACAGTTATAAAATGTGAATTGCTTTTTGCAACAAATCAACTAACTTAAACTTTAAACTCGACATGATTGGTGATAAATAAATGATGTTCATATTAACACAGTTTGTCAACTAACTTTAAATTTTATGGAATTGAACCTAAAATAAATAGTAGGCAAATTTCATTTTTCATCCTGCAACTATAGAGTTGTTCTACTTTGATCTTTTATCTTTTTAAAAACATATTTAATCTTGTAATTTTTATACTTTTGACACATTTACTTTTATAATTATATGGACATCTAATTTAGTCTTGTATATATGTGTTCTGGTAAAACACATTTGGTCCTGTATGTTTTTCAAATGTGATACTTTTAGTCCTTTAGTGTCAGTGACAATATTTTTTATTGGATAAAAAATGTGTGCGTTCACGCAATATTTACTTAATGTTTTTCAACACAACCAGATGAATTAATTCCTCAAATAAAAACACATCAAATAATTTCCTGAAATCTTCAATCTTAAACCAACGATTTCATAATCTTTTCGAATCAAACATTTAAAGAATTCTCAAATATTTTGAAAAGCTTACCGATTAGCAAGGAGAGAAATAGGAGATATTTGGGTGAATTAGGGTTTGAGAGTACAAGAGGAAATCTGGAATTTTGGGTATGGAATTTTGAGAATATGTGTTTTTTTCTTGTAGAAAATAAAGTTTTTATTTCCATCAGTTTGCGTGTAAGGTTCACTAAGTTTTTTCGACCATTGTTTTTCCTTTCCTGCCAAAAAAAGGACCAAAAGTAGGGTTAATTATTTTTTTGTTACCAAAAAAATAAAAAAATTATATTAATATAATTTTTTAAATACTATAATATTATTATTACGAGTCGCACTTTTTAACAGCAACTCGATTAAAAAAATTTGTTTTTAAAAAAAGCCAAGTCGCGATTCAAAATCGCAACTTGGTGTCGTGATTTGTAATATCACGACTTAGTATATTTTTATTTTTTTTAATTTTGTTTAATTATTTTTTTTATAAATTAATTATATATAATTAATTAACCCACCAAAGTATCATCTTTGAAAAATAAGAGTAAATGTGTTTTATTGAAATACAATCAGGACTAAAATTGATGATTAATAATAATAAGAGTAAATATAAATGTGTTTTATTGAAATACAATCAGGACTAAAATTGATGATTAATAATTATAAAAGTAAATGTGTCAAAAACATAAAACCTGACCAAATGTATGTTTTAAACAAGATGAAGGACCAAAAGTGTAATATCCCTATATTTAAAGGATGAATAGTCAAATTTCATCATATTTAATAGAGATAATTATACTCTCATCTCCTAAACTTTATGTGGTTTAAAAAATTATATCTAGCATCCCTGATATTTGCTTTTGTCTAATAAATTAGTTAATCAAAATTCATCGAATTTTGTTGATATTACAAAAAAATAAAAAAAACTATATTTACTCCGATTAACTTATTGCAGGTTAAAATAAATCTTTTTATAATCAAATTATCTTTATACATCTTCACGCGTTAAAGCATATGAAGAGGTTTATCTTCATTGTTATACGAATAGTTTAGTTCCAAAAAAAAAAATTTGACCTTCAATAAGTTAGAAATAAGTTAATTGAGAATATATGTAAATTTCTATTCAGTTATTCTGTTAATATCAACAAATTTGATAAAACAAATGAAGTAACTAATTTATTAGTCAGAAACAAATTGAAAAATTATTAAATATAATTTTTTAAATTATAAAAAATTTATATGTAATTATACTAAACCTTATGCAAGAACAGTTTAATTATGTCTAAATAATATTGTTGTATGAGTTGTACTTGTCAATAGTTTTACAGCAGGGTAATTAGTTAGTCCATGAGCGAAGTGGATAAAGTAAAAGTTGCGTGGCATCTTAGACGCTTTTTGCGGGGGACAGAAAACGTACATATCCTGTGTTTGATCAAATCGCGCTTGCAGAGAGAGAAAGGGGGAGATGACAGTTGAGACGACTGATGAGAGAGAGAGCGCGTTATCCATTCCGTCCCTTTATAAAAGCAGTTGAAAACCCCCTGCTTTTGAAGTATCATATTAACAAATCAGATTCCCATTTCATACAAACTCTATTTCATAATTCATACAAAGCAATTGACTGGGCTGCAAATCAAATCCTCAAAAATCAGCATCGGTTGATCGTATACACATGCATATGGCGGCACCGAGAAGCTACTTGGGCAGATCAAACTACAGATTCCTTTCGATCGACCATGGCCTCAGCAACGATTCGATTATCTTCGAGCTCGACGAGTCTGAGGTCTGGAACTCGGGGGCGCTCTCGCCGTCGCCGGAGATTCGGAAGTCGAGTTGTAGAATACACAGGAAACGGTCGGCGGCTGCGAGGGCGGCGTCCCTGCCGGTAAACGTGCCGGATTGGCCGAAGATATTGAAGGAGGAGTACAGGGAGAACAGGAGCAGGGAGGGCGATGATTACGAGGAGGAAGCAGAGGAAAATGAGAATCGGATTCCACCGCACGAGTTTTTGGCGAGGACTAGGATGGCGTCGTTGTCGGTGCAGGATGGGAGAGGGAGGACCCTCAAGGGGAGAGATCTGAGAAGGGTTAGAAATGCAATTTGGCAAAGAATTGGGTTTCAGGATTGATTGATTCATTCTCACTTTTTTTTTTGTTTTAATTTAATGAAAAGTGAGATTTTTCTTTTTCATTTTCCCACTCTCTCTTTTTTTCCCCTCGAAGATGTTGTAGCTTTAATTTTTTTTTTCCTTTTCAATTTGACTTTTCTCATTTTGAGAAGTGCTTTATTGACTATGTCTGATTGTGAAGAGAGGACGTTTGTAACTTTGGTAGGCATTCAATTCAAATTTTGATAGGACAAAATTGAAAAGTATGTGTTAGGTTTACCGAATTTTCTTTATTCATTTTTTGCTTTTCCAAAAAAATAATAATAATAATAAATAAATTACAGTAACATCCCCTAGTGTTAGGCTTAATTATACAAACACCACTGTTCATTACAAAATTGCAATTTACAAGTACACTTCTTAAAGTGGTAGTGACAATTACATACAATACTATTTAGGGCAGAATTTTACAAATTAAGCTTAATCACGAACGTATTAACGCAATAAAAAAATTGACAAAGTATGATTAACCAAAAATTCAACATTTTTAGGAAAAAAATAATATATATATATATATATATGTGGGTGTTTTTTTTATATAGTTTCCAAAGAAAATATATTTAAGAAACGAATACGTGATTATTTATTTTTATTGAAATATTTACATTCATTAAATAATTAATAACTTAAGTTTAAAATTATATTAATGTTGTATAGTTTCATTTAATATTTTTATACTGAATTTACGCGAGAAAGCTGCTGAGTGGACTGGACTTCTAGAAGCAGCAGTGGGGTCAGCAGATTAAAATGACAAGGTCAGATTCACTTGCGATCTTATTTGGGAATTGGTTTTGTTACTTGACTTAGTACGCCCACCAATTGAGAACCTCTGAATACCAATATAATCAAGGAATAATTATATACTGAGTTTTCGAAATTTGTTGTAATTATATTTATTTATTTTTTTATTTTAAAAAGTGCATCTAATACTGTTAAAATTTATTTTTATCTAACAAATAGTTCTTTCATTAGCCAAAATTCATTAAATTTATTGATACCAACAAAAAAATTGAATGAAAATCAATATTTACCCTCTATTGATTTATTATTTTGGCTAATTGCACATCAAACAGTCATTTTTATTAAAATACTTTTATAATTGTGAAGATATATATGCCCACATACAATAATGTTAAGATGTATAAGGATGATTTGATTATAAAAAATTCATTTAACCTGCAGTAAATCAGTAATAAGTCAAACTACAGGGGATCTTACATGTAATCACACTAAACCTAATGAGAGAGGCGTGTAATTATCCCTATAAACAAAATAAATCTTAACTACGGTGCACGACAATTATTAATTAGTTGTTATTTCCATGAGCGATGTCAAAACATTAACGATAACTAAAAATCATGTAAAATATTTCATCATAGTTAAAACCATCATGATAACTGCTGATTAAGCATGCTTACAACTTATGTTTCTTCATTGATTTTGTTTAGGTGTAGCATGTTGCTAGTATTGATTTTAAGAAATAACTAGACTCATTTAATTCGCCAATAATATTTTGTTATAAGTTATATGTGCTAAATTAGTCTTCTTTTTTTAGGTTTAAAAAGAGAAAAATTCAAATAAAAATCAAAACGCATCATATTCAATCTATAATGAATTTAAATATGCGGAATCAAGTACAAATAAATACATAAAAAATAAAATAATCAAACACAGAATAAATAATGTAAATTCAGTAAACTGATACATCTTTTAAATTCCCTCACCTCAAAATTAGAATTGAATCTAAATTCTCTCCTCACAATCAATCACTCATTGTAAAACAAAGGGCTTCTCAAAATGAGAAAAGCAAGAACAAATTATAGCTACAGTATCTTTAAAAGGAAAAAAAAAAAGAAAAAAGAAAGAGAGAGAGAGAGAGAAGCGGAAAATAAAAAACAAAATCAATCTTGAAACCCAATTCTTTGCCAAATTGCATTTCGTACCCTTCTCAGTTCTCTCCCGTTGAGGTTCCTCCCTCTCCCTTGGTGCACCGAGGAGGCGGCGATCCTCGCCCTCGCCAGAAACTCGTGCGGCGGAACTCGATTCCCATGTTCCTCGGCTTCCTCGTCGTAATCATCGCCATCGAGGTCCCTCCGCCGACTCTCCCTGTACTCTTCCTTCAATATCTTCGACCAATCCGGCACGTTTACCGGCAGCGACGCCGCCGACCGTTTTCTGTATACTCTAGAACTCGACTTCCGTAACTCGGGCGACGGAGAGAGAGCCCCCGAGTTCCAGACGTCGGACTCTTCCAGCTCGAAGATAATCGAATCGTTGGAGAGGCCATGGTCAATGGGAAGGAATCTGTAGTTTGATCTGCCCAAGTAGCTTCTGGGTGCCGCCATATGCATGTATACACGATCTGTCAACTATGCAGCCCACCAGTTTTGTATTCCTTGGAAATTATCTGTTCTGTTAATGATGAAGATAGATGATAACGAGAGGGGTTCTTATATGAACTGCTTTAATAAAGGGTCCGAACGTCAGAACTGCTTTGATCTCTCTCTCTCTCTTGAATCTCCTCAACTGCCATCTCCCTCTCTCTCTCTCCAAATACGATTTAATCATAGGGACAGTTGTACGATTCCCTTCCCCGCAAAAATCGTGAAAGATTCCACGCAACTTCTACTTTTATCCATTTCCTCATGGATTCGTTAACTAATTGTTGTGCCTTAAATTGTCGACAAGTACAAGTGGTTGTCACCAATTCATTTGGCAAAGATTGAAACCCATCATTTCATAAATTATGAGTTCAAATCTATTCAATTGACCAAGTACAAGTGACCACCCCTAACTCACTTGGTGAAACTGAAATTCATAATCTTAGATGTCATGGTTCGAACCCCATCAAGTGCGTGGGATATTATTTATTTTATATCAAGAGTTGGTCTACTGCATAATAGAAATTGTTGTTTACTGTAATAATTTATTTAGCATGATATAATTATAGTAATAGTCTTTGTTAGATATTGATATTGACATAAATGATTGTATTTGTAATCAATTTATTTTAAATAATAATAATTCTTCGCTTTTACCTCAAAGAAAAAAAAGTACAAATGATCGCCTGTCTCTCTTCAACTCCACATTGCATACCACCTATTATATATACTGCCTAACCAAACATACTTGTTGACGTTTGTGTAGTTTAAATAAAAAAAAATTTACAATTTATCCCCCAGTGGCCTATGAAATATATTTTTTTTTTAAAAAAAAGAATAGCAAAAAACTTTTTTATATTTTTTAAAATAGAGACAAAAATTTATTGACACCTAAGTTGTCTTACACGCGTCCTTTATGCAATTTCTCATGATTTTCTAGCTATCAAATTAATTTTAAACCTTAATTTATCGACTGTTCAATTTTGTTTGCCATAGGTCTACGGTTGAAATTTTATTTGATTGAAATCAACAGTTCTTCAACTATCTATATTTAGTATAATCAAAGGTTGAAATTTAAATCAAAATGAATGGTTAGATTTCACCAAATTTGAATTGAAGGTCTAGATTTGACACCATAATTAATGATTTAGATTTTATAATTTTTACTATTATTTTTTAAAGAGAAAATTATCGAAAATAAATGGCTAAACTCCGTTTTAACCATGTATTTCCCCCAAATAGCTAAAAAAAAAAATTGTGTCTAAAAATTGACAAACCCTTCCTATTTTTTAAAAACAAATTCCTCTTTTATCAGAAACTAACGAAAAATAGAGAACATTTGTTTGAAGTGCGATTTGGCATGACTTTTAGTGTTGTTTTGATCTTTTTTTAGTCTGTAATCGACTAAAATACCCTTGTAATTACTGTGTATAAATGACCATGATCAAATTCAATTTTTCTAATCTTATTTTTGTTTTTATGAATGAACCATGATCAAATATATTTATTTAAATATCTAAATACTAAAACATATGTAAATTTTTTAAAAAAATTATAATTTAATATTATTTTTCAATTAATGGAGAGGGGTACTTGAACTCCATTTAAAAAATTACTTTAGGGGTTAAACCTTAATAAATGATATATATAGACTAAGGTTGAATACATTTTACAAACTTTAAAACTATACATGAGGCCTGTTTTGGTCTCTAAACTAATTAAATATAACACTTACCCACTAATTAATTGTTCGGACAAAATTACTTTCATGCCATATATATTTATATAATTTATAATATACTTTTAGTATTTTTCATCTTAAATCATTATGGAATAATTTCTTTACTAAAATAAATAGTTTTAATTATTAATATAGAAAAGTAATTAATAACTCAACATTTTTTAATTCTGTGTGTTGATTTCAAGAGATATTCTAAAAGTTAATGAAAGTGTGCGCCTCGCAACCGTCTCTCTTGCTGGGATGCTGAGACTCACTATCCCAACAACAATCAGGATATCGATATATTAAAATAAAATTTTATATTATTTTTAATTCCCTCATGACATATATATTTATATGATTAATAACATTTCGCCTTTTTCTTATCGTAACTAAAATTTAAAAAAAAAATGGTTATAACATTGACTGCGTAGAATTTCTTTTAGTTGGAAACTACTTTAGATCCCATCACCCCACCCCCCATCGGGTATATATAGTGGAAGTTTTAAAGTAGTGTGACAAGAATCAAAATACTGATCAAGAAAATACATATATAGTTTGAAGATCGAATACCTAGGAGATGTCTTGCATGTCGTCTTCAGCTCTTAACATGATGGGCAACATGAACGCTGTCGTCCAAGAAGAATATCCTGCATTGTCAATCATGAACTGCTTGCCCGTCGGCTACCGCTTTCAGCCCACCGATACTGAACTCATCCTTCATTACTTGAAGAGGAAAGTGAACAATCAACCGCTGCCCTGCACCCTCATTCATACTGTTGATGTGTATGAGTTCAGACCAGAAGATCTATGTGGTACGTACCTACATAAATAATTAAAACTTGTAAACTGTTGGATCAATGATATTTTCGTTTCTTGATCCTTTTTGTAATGTATCTCATTCATATGTACATGTAGTGAAATTAAATAATTATACAAGATAAATACGTGGTTTCTTGATATCAAGATTATGAACAAGTTTATGCAAAACAATCACTTTTGTTAATTCTTGGTATATCAAAATAGTACGTTCGTACGTACTATGTAATTTGTTGTTTCTTGAATTGATCTTAAAACACAGAATTCTTAATTTGTTTGATGTGGATCTGATGGGACAGATATGTTGGGAGAAAATGAACGGTACTTGTTTTGTCCTCGAAAGAGAAGGAGCAGCAGCGGCACGAGAGCAAATAGGACGACTCCATATGGCTATTGGAAGGCCACTATCGGTGACAGGGCCATAAGACACAATGGTAAAGAAGTTGCATATCGAAAGACACTGGTGTATTACATGAATGGCGAATCTTCCAACACTACTTCCCGGAAGACCGATTGGATTATGCACGAATATAGGCTGAAAAATCATTCCGATGCACCAGACAGGGTTTGTATTCTTTTTCTTTTTCTTCAATTTGTGTGCATGCAAAATATGTTGGTTCGAGGATGAAATTAAATAAGAATTTACGTAGGATTTGATTACCTTTAGCTTAATTAATATATTAATGTTATTGTTATATACTTGTGCAGTTGTGGGATGATATTGTCCTCTGCAGAATCCACAACCATAAAAGCAAGAAATACAGATCGAACCATGAAGATGGAGCAACAAACGAAAGTGACCAGTGGAACCAACCAAATCCAATTCAAGCAATAGAGGACGAGGACGTGGACGTGAACCATCAGCAGCAGCAGCAGACATTGTCAGCTTCTTTTGAAGACAGTTGTCATTCGACAAAGCAAGGTTGCTCTGATCAGTGCAAGTCGTCCTCTAACGATTTGTTCGATGGTTTTAATGAGCTCATGGATAAAGGCATGGAATTCTTGGATGAGGTGATGAGCATGGATTTTTTAATATCACAAAAAGTGTATGTTTACATTGGACAAAAGGACTGTATATTTTCAATTGAAATCGGGGTTCTACAATCTACATGTCGCGCTTTTCTTTCCTTCAACTAATACTTACATAAACCAGTGTGTGTATTTGATTTTTGTAAATGTTTAATTTTCTAAATGCGATCTACCTCTTTAATCTTTGTGATATATTACATTTGATGGGGTGCTAAAATTCAATATCAAGTGAAAAGCAGTCATTTTAAAAAATAAAAATAAAAAAAATGTTAATATTTCCAGAGAAACCAACTTACTATATATTATTACAATATTTAGTATATAATAAATTCATATTTTTAAAATAATTTAAAAAATTAAAGTAAACAAAAAAAATAATATGCTATCATTAAAATTAGATTAAATATATATATTCATATGACTCAAACTCACAGCTTTCGAAAAAAGCAACTATTTTAATTCATGAAATTCAACGTAATTGTAAAATAAAGTAGTAGAAATAAAGGGGGAAATCCAAACAAAAATGCTGAATCCCAATCATAAAATGAAGCCCAAACTCAACCGTTGCTAAAGCCCAAGATATTAGCCCATCTCCCCTCAAATTTTATAAGAAATTTGTTAATTACGCTTAGACCCTCTCTGAAAATATCAAATCTAACACCTCAAAGAAAATTTAAAATTCCTCTATAAAAAGTTGAATGAGGGGTAAAAATAAAAAATTTATGTCATTTTTTTTTATTGAGGTCAGTATTTTTCGTTCAATTGTTAATAGAAGAAGTGTAGTTATAAACACACGGGGTACAAGTATAATTTTTTTAAAAAATATATATAATTTGATATTTTTAAATGAAATGACCTTAAAAAATAATTTAATATGAATGATTACTAGTCCTCGTAACTTATGAGTAAAATGTATTTAGTGTTGTAATTATAGCAAGTGGTAAAAAAATCACTTATTTGTCAAAGCATTAAGAAGCCAAAGCAATTTTTCTCTTTTGAAGTAAAAAAAGAATAACAATATCGGTTATATTTAATTAATCATTTAATACACCTAATATACATCATACCATGAATTTAATTAATTCACATTATCAATACCAAATACGGTTATATTTTAAAATCTCAACCGCACATAATTTTTTGTCCAAAGTCATAATTACGTGAAATAAACTGGAGTTCAAATAGGATTCCCTTTCAACTTTATCACTTGTGTCCTTTTCTCATATTCCTAGGTGAAATTGGACACACACATGACTTGAATTTTTCAAAAAATTAAAAAATAAAAACTCCTATTTAAAAATATATTTTCCCCCATAGTAATCATCATTATTTTATGGGAGAAAGAGAAAGTAAATATTATATGGAATTGGATTTATCAAAAATTTATGTTATGAAATATTTCAAATGTTATAAAATATTTATAAACTCTTTAAAAAAAAATAAGTAAACAGATTGGATAATTTTTTATTTAATTAAATCACCTATAAGAACTGCAATTACTAATATTTTATAAATTATACATAAAAGCTTCATTATCAAAATAATACTTTACATCTTATAAATTATATAAAATTAAGTATGATTTTTTTTTTAAAAAAAAAAAATCTCAAACAATTTGTGTTAAAATACCATAAACAATTGTTTTGTTACAACTTGATTTAATATTTAGAGGGGCAATTTAGGGAAATCGAAAGTCAAAGTTGATTAAATGCGGAGACCATTAAAGCTGTTCCCCACTAACATTTATATGGTGTAAATTTGACTACTGGGACGATGCATTTACATTCCTACCCCTCCCAGAAAAATAAAATTAAACAAGGTATGAACGAAATCACCCAGCTTTATTTATTTATTTATTTTTTAAATGTGTAAATGGAAAACCAACCTCGAAGATCAAAGATTCTGTGATCTATCTATACATATACATACACATACACTGCTCATCATCATCACTCCACCACTACTACTACCAAAAACTAAAAAACATCAAAATAAAAGAAAAAGCTCTCATAAATTTGGATTTTTTATGTCTTGAAAAAGACCCCCATCTTTCATCAATATCTTATTGGAATAATTACATCATACTTTTTCTTTTCGTATTTGGTATAATTATACATATTTTTTTGTAATTTAAAATATTACATCTGGTACTCCTGATATTTTATAATATAATTGCAATTTAAGAAACTTAAAAAATGTTAATTGCAATTTTATAATAATATAATTAAAATTAAAATATATATATATTTAATCATTTTTAAAAATAAGTTAAGAACTCTTTAAAATTTCTAAAATAGCATATAAATTTTTAATATCTTTTTTTTTAAAAAAAAATTATAAGCTCTTTTTATAACAATCATTTAAATATCTTATAACATATTAATAATTTCCAAAATATCCCTACATATTACCTAAGTGGCTCCTAAAATTGAGCAATCCTAAAAGATCACATCATCTGAGATGCATAATACCTAATAACATAGACTCTACGCATTTTTGGGTTCATTTTATGAATATTTTTAAAGATATTATTTAATTTGAATTCCCCATATAACTTTTTTTATGAATCTCAAGATGTATGTTTTCACAGCATCATCATCATGCATCAATAGGATTTATAATGCATAATCATGATGTCCCAAACCAACCTTGAATTTACTAATATACCCCTTGTCCTAAGTTTTCTTTTAATTTTTTTATACATACGCGTTCATCACTGCTCATGCACACTGTTTTACTGAATTTTGACTCATGACCATTGATTTGTCCCTTAAGGAATCCCTTGGCTTGAGTTTGTAGGTTTGTTTATTCCCACTAAAACCACTATTCTGTAAGTCGATTCAGTTTAACTATTCATCAGGAGACGAATAAATGAGCGGAGAGAGCAGATGAGCAAAAGTCAGTTGTGATGGCAACAATGGCAATCTGCAAAGTCATAATTGAGAGCGTTGACTTGTAATCAATCGTGGGGCTTAGATTCGTCCACCCCATCCTTTTATTTATTAATTTTACCCTAAAGTTTTAATGTACATGCAAAGTAATACATCATTTTATTTAATTACTTATGTTATAATAAATTTTAATTTGAAATTTGAATTGATTTTCAAAATTAATATAAATTAATATTTACAATAAAAAATTATAAAAACCCATTCCTTTGGCGAGAACATAATCTGATACAGAATTTAATTGGTGTAGGGCGGCATTTTTACCCCCATCATATTATATACAAGAATAATTATGAGGGCATGCAATTATTTGATTTTAATCATTTATTAAAAATACTAAATTATTTGTAGCAAACAATGACCTATATAAATGTGATGGTTTTGACTTCTGGAAACAAACCAAGAAGATTCAAAGTTGAAACATTTATATTCAATTTTATTTTATTTTTTATCCCACGCACACCTAAGGTCAAACTTAATGTTTTTATTCCGAAATTCATCTTGATAAGTGGGATACAATGTGGAGCAATGATCCATGGGTATGGAGAGATGTGGCTATGGTACGACATGGATATCGCGATACCAAAATTTTTAAAAAATTAAAATATGATATGGTACTGATATAAAAATATATAATATATTTTTTTTTATTTCTATTATCAAACTCTTATGAAATTATAATATACAATATAAAAAATGTCTTGATATATAAAATATAAAATAAGTATATATATATGTATGACATCTAAATTCTTAACCAAAATACATGGTTTTAAAAATATACATAATCAATTTATTTTAAAAAGTATGCAGTAAAAATTTTATAATCATCCAAATTAGTTAAATCATCATGACCGTCTCTTGATTTTTTAGTAATTTCATCTTAAAATTTTTAGTTTGGGAGAAGTCAAAAACTGTTTAAAATTACATTTAAAAAAAAAATCGAAATGTATCCAAAACGTGTAATAGGTGTGTCCAACACCATATTATTTTTTTATTTTATTTTTGAATATGCTGATGTCTTGTCTGACGAGGTGTGTTTGAGTCGTATCTGTGCTCGATATTGCACCAAATAATTTTTTGAAATTTTATAAATGTAAAATAATGCTCAGCGATTATATAATAAATTATAATAGAAATAGCTTGAATGGATAATAAGTTGAAACATAAGTGTAATGTGATTAAAAGTTACAAACTATAACTTGTATAGAAATGTCGCTTTAATGAAATTTAACCCTCGTACTGATTATTACAAAACGATCAAAACAATATCAAATTTGTGTTTGCCCTCCTACCACGGATCAATCTGCCAATCATTCCGCTCAACAGCCACAATATATATATATATATATATTCTTTTCTAGATTATATTATTACGACATTCATGTATATAATAATTCGAATAATTATATTTACACCCACTTATTTATGACATGTTTACTTCTTTTGTATAATTTTAGAAACTAATTTATAACATGCAAAAAGTATGAATAGTATGTGTATTGATGATGGTGATATTTTCGGGAGTTTAATAGTGATGTGGTCGAGGTTTTTTTTATAACGGATAAAATTACTCATTTACCCTTACAAATTAATATTTTTTATTAATGCACATCAAATAGGGATAATTTATATAATATAGTATTGATGTTTTTTAGTAGATATGCTTGCAATTATTAAAAAAAATGAATAATTTATATAAATAAACGGTAAGTCAAGAAATATAAATGTAATTATTTTAAAATAATTTTTGTGGGTATTTATAATATTTTGTAC
>NC_026153.1:5503690-5508344 GCF_000512975.1 Sesamum indicum
GGTGGACCTACCAGTTTTCAAATGAACGTGACTTGGCCATTCTCGCTACACTGAATTATTTTGTCAATAAATTAAATATTGAAAAAGATGATTTAATTTTTATAATTTTGTCAATAAATTAAATAAGTCAGTAGGCGCTGCTTATGAATTTTTGATCTACTTCATTTAATTTAAACAGATACAAAAATAAGAATTGAAATTAAAAAAATATTATATTCAATAAATAAAGCAATAGTAAAAACGAAATTATGAGCTTTAAAGATTGATTATTTTGGGAATTTGGTTTCATAATAATGTAAGTGGAAGCACTCAAAAATTCAGATTTACAGCATTCATCATAATAAAAATAAAAAATAAATAAATAGGAGTGATGGTTGAGACAAAAAGGAAAAAGAAAGAGACAGGGAAAAATACAATTGAAAATTGAGAAAATCAAAGAGATGAGAGTGCAGAGAATCTCATTCACTTCCATGCACACACCCCCACCCACCTTAACCTTATGTATGTAGAGTTGACTCTCTCCCCATCCCCCCACCTCTACCTACACACATATACATACACTTCTTTATATATTGTTTGTATGTATTAACCCCAAACCCAGAAACTTTGCTCACTATTACTATTACTACCCCACCCCCCCCACCCCTACCCTTCTTCCCTGCTCTCACAAAACTCCAACACCCAAACCCGATTCTGCAACAAACAATCCCTCTCCCTCACCTCAAACTGCAAACGGAAAACCTCATTTCAAACCCCTACCCGATCCCCATCTCCATTTCCCTTTTAGAGAAATAAAAATCTGAGACGCATTTGTATTGTACCTCTAAACAGAGAGAGATAGAGTGAGAAAGAGAAGGAGAGAAGAGAGATGTACAAGAACCAGCTTCAGGAGCTGGCGCAGCGGAGCTGCTTCAACCTTCCATCCTACACCTGTATAAGGGAGGGCCCAGACCACGCGCCGCGCTTCAAGGCGATCGTTAACTTCAACGGCGAGAGCTTCGAGAGCCCCCAGTACTGCTCCACTCTCCGCCAGGCCGAGCACTCCGCCGCCGAGGCCGCCCTCATCTCCCTCTCCTCCCGCGGCCCCTCCCATTCCCTCGCCGCCCGCATCCTAGTACGTTATTTGTTCCCACTCATTCCCCTCCCCGCTCCCACTCCATCGCCGCCGCGGCTCTGTCTCCTTATTTTTCCGATTTATATCTCCATTCATCCATTTCCTTTTTCTGATTTAAAAGTACAAATAGTAGCAATATTTTCGAAAAAACTGATCACAGAAACCAAACTTGCGGAGGAGGGCATTTATCGTGTCCTCTCATTTCTCTCTTGGCCCTCTTAAATGGATAAGATGCTAACTTGCGCCGTCTCTGTACGCGTAAGCTAGTGACTATAGCGTTAGCCTGCGCCGCCGGGTTTACGAGTTAAACCCACCGGTTGTGGAATGGTATTCTTCTCCCTGATCAACGACCGAGCTGGTGTGATTGAAATGACGAGAATGCCCTCCAGAATAGTTTAGTGATAAAATTAGTTCAGGCAGAATAAACAAAGGGGAAAAAAGTAAAAGAAAAGGAAGTTTCAAGGAGAGAGGGATGATGATGGAGTTGTGGGTGGTGGAAGGGACCATAATTAATGCAGAAACCATCAATCTTGTCTTTATCTTTCATCAACAGCTGGTTCTTGTTCTTCCTCTACTGTTCACTCATCAATTCCATTAATTGGAGGGCATTCTTGTCATTTCACTCCCCCCCTTCTTGGAGCTCCAATGTCAATACCCTTTTTCATTGTTGGGCTTAAGAAGCTCAATGTTGCTTGCTAGTATTTTTAAAAGTGCAAGAGGGCTTGTGTTGAAATAATAATAGGCAAAGAAAAAGAAAGGACAATCCGATACCATGAATTTTAGAAAAATGACGAAACGATTCTAGAGGCAGTTAGCTTATTTTTTAAAAAAATTTAAAAGTTCAGGGGTCGTATTGCTATTTACTTATTTTGTGTAGGTGGGGTTTTGTGCTAATTTGTGTTTTTGAGGGAGTAAAATGCAATTAACCCTTAATGACTTTGAGGAAATGTATGGTAACGGACCTGTCAATGTACAATATGAGAGAAGCAAGTATAAGTCATTTTAAAATTGGATTTCTTTATTAGTTAGTTAAACTGAAGTGATGCATGATGAAGAACCTTCTCTGTGATTGTGATTCTTTACTAATACATAAATATATTATTTAAGAAGGTTGGATTAAGTATGAAAACTTTGAAAATCCGTGGCATGGGTACCTAATATTTCATAAAATAACAATTGGGTTCATTTCAAATTAGACTTCTTGGAAGTAGGGTGCATGTGGGGGGAAATGTTTGGGGTTTAAATTTATTTAATTCTAGTTAGTATGATTCTTGAGGCTATGATGAAGATGGATAAATTGAAATTGTTGACTTTGTTATTTTTCATTAAATGCATGCATGCGAGCCAGATTGGAATATAGATTTAAATCTTTAAAAGATTTAGGTGACGGTTTCGTATTTTTCTAATTTTTTTTGTGTTGGATGCATGATTTGTCTTATGAACTTGGAGCAACGGGTGCTATTGCTATAGTCTTGTCGTCCTCAATTTAATGTGCTTATCCATTAGCAAGCTGCACCTTGCATGTGCCTGTCCACTTCCATGTACTGACTACTATATACTTGGAACCGAAGTCGCTGTTCTATTTATTATCTTGAACTCCAGAACTTGATCTCATCTGATTGATGTCGGTGGTTATTGAAAAAAAACGAGATAAGGAACCCAAAAGTTGGATCAAAATGCGATTTTATAGCACTTTTGTTGTGTACCATAACCTTTCACAACTTAAGAAACTAGTACTAATTTCTGAATAACGACCTTTTTCATACTGAAGGTTTTAGCTAATCAGGTTTTACGAACGTTTATGTGTGTTTTTATTTGTGTATCAATTTTGTCAAACCGTGCTGAATTCTTTTTTCTTATTTTTTTGTTTTTTCTGTTTGTCGGATAGGATGAGACGGGGGTTTACAAAAATCTGTTGCAGGAGATTGCACAAAGAGTTGGATCTCCTTTGCCTCAATACACGACTTTCAGGTCTGGTTTAGGTCACCTTCCTGTTTTTACAGGAACTGTGGAATTGGCGGGAATCACATTTACGGGAGAACCTGCAAAGAACAAAAAGCAAGCCGAGAAGAACGCTGCCCTGGCTGCTTGGTTGTTGTTAAAACAATGTTAGTAACTTTTCTCGACTCTCTGCAGCAGAGTAGTTTGCATGTTACATTATGTATTTTTCCAGAACCAATATTATGTCTTCTCTCAGCTTACATAGATATGCTGATGAAAATCCTGATATAGATTGATAGCTCTGTTCTACAGCTGGTGTTTTTGTTTTGTGTCGATTTGGAGAATGTTTGTAGACTCACTAATGATTCATGTTTTGTTTGGTCAGTGGCACAGCAAGATGCAAACTCTTCATCAGAACATGAAAATAACGATGAGCAGGAACAGATCAGAATAGCAAGGGCATTGCAGAACTACCGTATGAAGGAAAAGTCGAAAACGCAAAACTTCAACCGCGTATCCTTACCATTTCAGACAAAGTTCCCCCTTCCAACCCCTCGTCCCCCTAGCCCACAGCGCCCAGCAATGTCCACATCCAAAATCCTTCCCTTATTCTGCCAGAAAACTGCTTCTCGAAACAGGTCCCCATCTTTGATAAATGATAACCACACTACGCTGCCGCAGCCTTTGCCATCGACCAGACCAGCGTCACCAGAATTTCGGGCTACACATAGGTTTCCTGCCGTCGGGGCTGCTCCTTATGTCCCGATGAGTCATTGTAGGAAACCTTACCAAGGGAATGCTCCACCCGTTACAATAAGAACATCAGTGCCGGTTTTCTCTGCACCACCACTTCCATCACCTACTACACGGCCCGCACAAGCGATGCCACCCCGACCAGTACAAGTAGCCCCACCTGTATGCATCAGGCAGGCAGTTCCTGTTTTTGCTGCTCCACCTGCCCCAAAAGAAGATCAGCCATCTGTCTCTGCCTCTTCTGCACCATCAAAGAAGTTGTCGGCTGAGGCGGAGGAAACTGCAACCGAGGCCGATGAATCTACTGTTGTCAAATGCCTGGAACAACTTGAGATGTGATAATACTCCCTGAAATACCTACTTTTACTAGTCGAATGCATGCCTTCTTGCTCTTGGTTTTCTTTTCTTGTTTTAGATGTAGTATTTTGGTTTGTTGGACGGAAGGTTGGTGGCGGCGGCATGGCGGCCACGGCGTAAGGAGAGGAGTTAATGCAGGTGAGGTGTCTGAGCAGTATCAAATTGTTTAGTAATTGAGGAAACCTTGCTTTCAAGAATGTTATATAGAGTTCATAACAGTTACTAGAGCCTTATTTTGGTGGGGGCTTACTTCTCTTTTTCTTTTTCAGGTATAAACATCATCTTGGTAGCACCCTATCTGTCTACTAACGAAACTAATGTAAATTTTACTTCCAACCAAGTTTGGTAAAAAATGAAATATTTATATTAGTAAATATAACATATATTTTTTGTAATTGATACACTCTTAAAAAAAAATAAAAATGACTTACATATCCCACCAAATTTCATCTGAACTAAAAAAATTGAAAAAAAAAAAAAAGAGCAAAT
>NC_026153.1:5508354-5554792 GCF_000512975.1 Sesamum indicum
AATATTAGGGTAAATTGTATAAAAACTATGACCTTAGCAAAATTATACCCCTTGAGACTGATTGTAAGTACAAATATATTCTCTATTCGAAGATAAGATTTTATGGGTGTAGCCCTTAAGATAGATTACAACGACATCTTCTCAAAGGATGTACCTAAAATTGTTTAAAGAATAGGAACTGTTTGTATAACTAAATCTTATTTTAAAAAGTGTCAACACCTAAAATTTTTTAAAGAATAAGAAATGTTTGTATAACTAAATCTTATTTTAAAAAGTGTCAACTGTCATCTATCCTAAAAATTTTGTAAAAACTGAAAACTGATAAAAATGGCCTCCTGTCTCAGAATCCATGTTATCTTTCTCTTATGGTGATGTTCACTGACCTTATATTGGTAGCTATTTAACTGTTATTCCAGTGTAATAAGAGATAATTATGGACTTTTGTTGTAATAAAACTTAGATCAGCTTTGGATATGTTTAATTAATTAATAGTAAATATTATATTTGTCATATGTGATTAATAATTTTATTTAAATTTGTAATACAGAAATAGTTTGGAATAATGTTATATCTGTACTGGATACTTTGATATAATATGATATTTTTGAACATTTATAAAAAAATGTATCCGATTCTTTAAAAGGTGTTTTTGAACAGGAATTCATTTTGATTTGATATATGAACAAATCAGAGTCCAAACTAATAATTTAAAGGGATAATCCACTTTACTCCCCTCAATTATTTTTCAAGTTATAATATTTATCCCCAAATTAATAAATGTGATACTTATCCTTGTTGAGTTGGTTGCTTGCACAAAATGCTCTACGTGCCATATATAATAATTATATAGTTTTTAGTATTTTGCTCATTATGACATCATCAGAGGAGGCGTTCTCGTTAGAAAGTCGCAGTGATCAGGGCTGTGTGACTGTTTGTAGGAAATGTAGAGTTTTGTAAACTTGTATGATTAAGTATTAGGACTTGTACATGTTCAATGTCGAAAGGTTAAGAAAATTGATTTGATAAAAGGAGAGCCCAGGATTGAGGGTCTGAAGGAATATTAATTAATAAATCCTAAACATGAAATTAAATTTTTTTTTTTTTTTTTGTCTAATGATGTGAATAGACAATGATGCTCTAAAATTTCACCTGAAAACACCTTAAATCATTTTTTTCGATAATAGTACTTATGACTATCTCGATAAAATAAAAGATGCATATTTACAAACAGTTCAAAAATAAAATTATCACTCAATTACATAACATTTTCTATTACACACATCAACACAGAGCAAAAATTTAAAATCGATCGTAATAGAATATATTGATATATGTAAAATACAGATATCACACATTTATATATAATAATAATAATAATAAGACAAAATATTTAACATAATTATGCAACTCAAGATTTAGTTGAGCAAAGAGTGAACACCCCAACCACCGAGCTCTAAATTTTATTAATGCGTGGGTTGAATTTCTTATTTTAAAATTAAAGTTTTCATTTAGTATGGATGTGTTATGTATTACAAAATGAATTAAAATAAATAATAATATTTTTATATATAGAATGTGTATATATTAAATAAAATATAATAAATATCGGATTCATATATGGATTGAAACTTTAGGGTAAAAAGAAGAGGAGGAAAATTGGGGGAAAAGTGGTGGTTAATATGATGTGAGAATATTATGTTATCAAATGTGCTAAACAAGCAAAGGTAGGGAGAGACAGAGAGAGAGAAGTGGTGGGCCAAAGTCTCCACTCCCAACCCACCAAAGCAAAGTCTACTCACTCAAGCAAACAAATATTCTGGTGGGCCCAGACCCAGAGAGACAGACAGACATGCATGTAAGGGGGCCCACTTTGGAATTGAAGAATTGAATTGAAAAGGCAAAAGAGAGGGGGGATGGGAACTGGGAACCCTTCCCCCATCACCGCCACATCAATCCCAAAAGAGAAAACAAAAACACAAGACAGAGATATAGAGACAGAGTGGAGTAATATGTTAATGTTATTTGTTTGAAAATTTTCATTAAAAATGGTGGTAGGGTATTAATATTATTGAGTTTGAGCTCATCATGCACTTCAATCTTGTCTCTTTCTTGCCTCAATCTTTCTTCCTCAAACCTACAATTTTGATGACTTTACGTTCATCCACTTATAATACTTAATTTAGTCAAGATTGAGTTTAATTACTAAATGGATTGGTGGGATTATTAATAAAATTTTATTTTTATGTTGATGAAGCACCAATCGACATAGTCATTGACCTAAATTTAGGTTGCAAGTGAGGTGGCGATCTGAGCTGGATGGGGTCCAATGTCCATGTTGAACGGTCAATGGAGATGGAGTTCACTCTTGATCCTCAAATAGGAAGATGGGTTAGCCTGCAATACAACTCATTAGGCTTGTTGAGGTGACTCTAAACTAAAATTCCCCAACGCATAGGTTAAAGTTTGCGTAAGGTATGGAGTTGCAAATAAAATTCCAGTTTAATTATGCATAACTTGCTAAATGGGGTCAGTTGGTATTTATAGAAAAAGTCAATTGTCAGGGACTATATGAAGGTTGTATGTCCTCTTGATAGTCCTAAAGTGGTATAGACATCAACAACTATTATTTTGAGTTTTTAGGTCGATCTGTTGGGATCGTGTACGATCCGACCTAATTAAAAAATATATAAATTCTCATCATGTCTTGTTATTCTCTTATTCTTGAAGCGCAAAATCGTTAAATTAAGGATTTTAAAATTAGTGTCCTCTAATTTATGAGTGTTGTGACGCAAACTCACCAAAAACTTGAAGAAAACATTCGATCTTAATGGAAATTATTCAACACCTCAAAATTATAAAATAGGTTTCACTTTCATAGTTAAAAAAAAAAAAAATCAAGAAGTTAACAAAAGATAAGAAAATAACTTTTAAATTATGTTAGATACAAAATAAAAAAATAAATTATTCCCAACACTATAGACAAATACAATTTGAAAATTACGGTAAAACCACCGTCAAAAGAATAAATATAAAAATTTAATTCTTATTATTGTTAATTAGTATTTGACATTGTCTTAATTATTGTTAAAGTATTTGTCATAGTTCTTAACTATGACCAAAATATTGGTCGTGATTTTTAAATATGACTAATATTTTAGTCTCGCCACTTAAACAGCAACCAATAGTTGTTGTACAATTGTGATAAATTATTAATTTGTTGTTCACCCTACTTTTTTAATTTTAGTACGAGATTTGGTCATGATCAAAAAGTCATATTTCTTTGAATACCTTATTGATTCGATCTAGATCCTCATCAACTTAGAGCTAATCTAGTAATGATTTCACTATGACATGGTAATAATTTGAAGGGCAAAAGACAATTTTCGTCCCACAACTATAGGCCATTTTCGTTTTAGTCCCGTAAGTATCTAGGGTTTCAATTTGATCCCGTAAAACTGAAAAATTCGCAATTTCAGTCCAAATTTCGCCGGAAAATTTTGTGGGTCGCCGGAAAAGGTCACATGCGATGCATGTGACTTTTAAAATTGGGGGCTCGATCCTGATTGGCTGGAGAAGCTGATGTGGCGCATATGTGGAAATTAAAAAAAAAAAAAAAACGACTGAAAAATCGCCCGCCAGTCGCCGCCACCTTCTCTCTTCAATTCCGCCGCCGTTACTTGGAATTTCTGGCCACCACATATACCATTCGATTCCCCATATCAAGGAGAACAAAACCCCTCAACCAATTTTGAGATCCCACCACGACAGCGACTGGGCTTTGAAATTGACCGCCGCGGACAATTCCTGTCGATTCGCCGGCGACAGGACGACCCACGATCGCGGATTGGTACCATTGGATTCGTCTCCTCACTGCGGTTTTAATGGGACTAGTCTCATCCATTTTCATCAACTAGGTGCAAAGATCCATCGTTTTGAAAATTTCGATCGTCGTCCGCCGCGACTGCACCTTCCGCCGGCGTATTCTCCTTCGTCCGAACGAACCACCTGCTCGGAATACCATCATTGAACGCCTCTCGTTCTGGCGAATCTTTTGAGACCAGTCCCATCGATTTTGGTCACCTCTGTGCAAAGATTTGACGAAAGCCATCCTCCGCCTTTGCCGACGGTCGCGAGCTCGATTTTCGTCGTTTTTTTTTTTTAATTTCCACGTATGCGCCACATATGCGCCACATCAGCTTCTCCAGCCAATCAAGATCGAGCCCCCAATTTTAAAAGTCACATGCATCGCATGTGACTTTTTCCGACGACCCACAAAATTTTCCGGCGAAATTTGGACTGAAATTGCAAATTTTTCAGTTTTACGGGACCAAATTGAAACCCTAGATACTTACGGGACTAAAACGAAAATGGCCTATAGCTGTGGGACGAAAATTGTCTTTTGCCCTAATTTGAAATATGGATCTATGTGAGTATCTCAAGCTAGACAAGTAATGATTGGCCTGGATGCAGAATGTTAGGCTTGCTGGGGTGGCCTCCACTAAGACCCTCTTATGCTTAAATAAGTATTGAGGTCGAGATTATAAAAGTCGTAGAGTGGATTTGATATTAATAAAATAGTATACCTTGTGAAGTATACCAATTAGTATTTATAGAGGGTTAATTCTATTAAATTATACGGCGCCACATGTCACCTGAATAGCCATCAGATGAGCTTAAAACCAACGGTTGACAATCTAGATCGTTGGTCAGGTCAGGTGTTAAAAAAAAAACACAAACCTTTAAAGTGCTTAGGGTTTTATCATTAATGTTGGAACCACATCCACTGCTTTAGCTCAAGGAAAATACATCTCATGCAGTGGTTCTTGTTTGCGTATCTGCGACTGGTCAACTATTAGTTTCCGCTGCAAGTGTTTAAGAATGAAAACGAATAGGAGCTGTGATCTTAGCACTTAAATCATAGTAAGTTGTTCTCAAATAAACTCTTAGCCTTGAGGTTTGGATTGCAGCATATCTAATAGTCAACGAAAAGATAACAATTTTCAAGTCTAAAAGTATTTTATTCCTATCCGTTTCATCCAAGCCAATTGAATTAGTAACCGAAGCTAGAAAGGGAATAAAAATCCTAGCCGGTGTTCGAGAATCTCTAAGGCATATCCAAAACTGCCAAACAATCAAAGTATCATCGCATTCTTCACACGAATCAACTTGAACCATATTCAACATGTACTTATCCCAATAATGTAGCAGGTCTATTTAAATATCTGATCATTAGAAGATTAATAATCCACGTCATAACGGACAACTTAATCATTCAATAAATATGAAAACCCCAAAAATAGTAGACATATTATTTTACTGTATTTATATATTCGAGTGGTACCATATACCAAATAAACAATGGACTTTAACATATAAATCTAACTCGTAATTTAAATTTCTAATCAACCACGATGATAATCATACATAAATACCACATATATTTGTATAGCAACAATCAAGAATTACTTTTATTAAAAAGGAAAAAAAAAAACAAAAAAAGTTTGAGAAAGTGTTTTTGGTTATTTACCCACAAACAGAAGCTAGCGGAAGGAATTAACTTTGTGTCGACAATGATGCATACAAAATCATACCCTCCAACTACTTTTGATGGGGAGCATGAAATTAGGTTTGTCGATTGGCAGAAACAAGAAAAGTCAAACTCTGTTTTACTTTCATTGTTCAAGTATAGCACTCACTGCCATGTGTCGCCACCTCATTGGCACATCTCGCGTGGGAGAGACTGGTGAAATCTTTTTTCTTCTGACATTAATTACAGTTGAATACGAAATTTTTATGATATCGAATCCTAACAAAAGTGAGATTTTTCAATTTCAACGACAGCTCGTAGCTTTTCTTGCCTACTAATAATGTTGTAGTAAAGTAAAATTAACCACATTTAAATTTATGATTTAATGCAAAAAGGCTATGATTGAGGACTAAAAGGTGAAATACAAAAGTTGTCCAAGAATGATCATGTTACTAAGATTTTTTTTTTTTTCCATCTTTGATGGGGGCTAGGGCAGGAGATCATTTTCTTTTCTTTTAAAAAAAATAAACTATATTTTTATGATTGAGTTCACCAACCTTGTTTATTTATTTATTTTTTTATATAATGATAATGAAAATGGGTTTGTGACTGAAATTGAATTGTCGGTACACCTTAGTCCTTAATTTTTATCGAGGGAATAGCTTAAAATCAACAAAATATTTATAGCTCAAGACCTGAAAATGGTAAGATTTGTTGTATAGTTAGTACCAAGACTTGAAAATGGATTGAGAGGTTAACTACTATTAGAATTGGTCAGTCTCACATCTTACCTCAAATTTTTTATAATGGACGTAAATAATACTCATCAGATTTCAATAGCACCATAAAATATTAAAAGACGAGATAAATATTTTAAATTTTTTTGGGAACTAATTTGTAAAACAGACATTAGCACTCTGGTGCATTTAAATTAGTAATTCTTTTGATTGAGATTAAAGCAAGAATATATTAAGAATATGTGAAATCAGTAGGCTGAATAAAAGAATGGATAAAAAACAAACCGGTGCTGCTAAAAAACGAAGAGAATAGAAAGGTTGTGAGATGAGTTGACTAATTTGAATAATTCAAGTGATTACCTTCTTTGACTTGCCTGGACTCCTATTCATATCCACGAATTTTAGGAAAAGTCTAATTTCATCGGATTGTATGATCAAATTGTACGCCACATCAATCAAACCTCATAAATTAAAAATAATATTGTTATTTCTAGATATTTTATAAGATATTAATATGTTAGAAAAAATATAAATTATTTTCTAATTATATGAATTAAGTAAAAATCAAATTAATTAAAAATATTATCCCGGGGTGGGCCTTAGACAAAATTTGAGACCTGTCAAGAATTCTGCCAAGTTGATAAAAATCAAAATTCATCTTCAAACGGAAATTCAACAAAATGAAGCAGGTATTATATATCTCACATCTATTATGCTTGTTACTTCAATTCAGATATATCATGTGGACGTCAATGAATTGGATCATAAAGCCTACCGCATCACATAACTCACCTTCTTTTACAATTAAAATTATGGAGTCAGGAACTTAGGGAATAAATTATTTCTATTCCTAATAATAATAATAATAAAATAAAACAATGATTGCTCCTCTAAAGTCGTTGTTTAGATTATTGTTAATCCCATCTGAAAACGCTTTTTCGTCATTGCTTCTGATGCAATACCATACAAAAGATAAGTAATGTCGTTATGCATTAAATTATTCATAAAGTAGAAAATAATCATTTCTTTATCGTATTAATTAATAATAATAATTAAACCACCCTAATTACATAATTAATTTAGCTGTTTTGTGGTTGGACAATTTTTAATTGTGAACTAATCACATAAATTAAGTGTTAATTTATTTGTAATTAATTTGGCCTACGTAGTAAATATTTATTTTTTAGTAATTAATGATTGATTCTTAGTTTCAAATTATGAGATTGAGATTAAAAAAAATTATATATACCGAATGTAAAACTATCAAACAATGATCATATAAATTCACACTATTGAGATTAATACGATAACTGTTGAATTTATGAGGTTGTAATAGAATTTGTTTTTTATATGAGACTGCAAAAATAACAAACAATACAAATCTAAGTCATATCAGCATAATTCGACTATTATGTATATAAAAAAAATCACGTTATTTGTTATATTTTCTTGAAAGAACACTTTGGTACCTAAGGGTATATATTCGATCAATGTTCTTGTGCGAGATGTTATTCTCTTTGATTTTATATGAACTTTACGATTTTATTTTGAAAATGCGTCTTACTAGAAATATGAGGTTTTGAAATTTATAATGCACTAAAGTTTCTTGTTTGCAATCAATGTAGAACATTTGTCTATATCATCAGCTCCTCAGATGAAGGATTTGGGATGAGCAATGGCCTCATTCTTACATATGGTGACAAATGATGTACCTTGCAATTGGATTGGTACCCCATTTTGTAAAGTATTCTTAATTCTGATTTTGTATGAGTTTCATGATATATATTTTTTTTAAAAAAAAACATCTTATTAGAAAATAAAAATTTTGAATCTTATAAGCCACTTAAACTGTTGTCAAAGCTTGCTAACATCTTCAATATTAAAATAAAATATTTAAAATGAAAAATCCATTGATTCGGATCTGATGTGATGAGAATACGTTTGATGCCCCCAAAAATAAAAAATGTTGTTCTTGGGAGATGGCTCGTGGGAAGCACGTGAGGGCCTCTTTTTACGCATGCCAAATGCATGTGAAGAAAATGCATTACCATGAAATAATCCATTTTCATTTAAGATATTTGAGGATATGTGTGTCGTGTTGGTTCGTACAAAATAAAGCATGCACCAGCGTTGCACATTATCAAATCCCTACCACCGAAGGCTACTTTGCGCCCATGGCCATGGTCTGTGCCGGAAAGCTATTTTGATTTGTTTAAGCTCCACTAACATGCGCACTTGCCTTTTCCTTTTTGATTTGTTTGGTCCGGAATTTAGGAACCGGCTCCACCCTAGCATTTCTTATTCTTTCCAGTGGGTCCCCCCTCCTCTTTTTATTTATTTTTAATTAATAATATTTTTCTTTTTAGATATTCCTTCTAAAAGATTTTTTTTGTAAATAAGATAACATATATATTTTTTTTATTTATGTTATTATTTAATGATTTAAAGTTTATTAGTATCGTATCACTTTATTATATTATAAAAATAAAATTGTATTTTTAAAATAAAATTATTTCTCCCATTTAATTGAATTCGACGATATCACTTAAATTTTATTTTATCGATATTTGTTCAAAATGAGTTATTATCGTATAGTGGATGAAAGAGTCGTTTTCGAAAAAAAGGAGGGGAGGACGGGGTTTGTTTTAAATAATAGAGGATTTTATTTTAGGATTATTGCAAAAAGGAAAAATAAAGTAATATTTGCAAAAGAGGAAATAAGATTTGTTTTAGGGTACAAGGGTCCAATAAATTATATATTATACAATTATTCACTTCAAAATAGGTTTGATGGAACACTCTAGCGCTTCAAGAATTCGTCCTATTTTCATCATTTTTCAATTATGGTAAGATGCCATCATTTTCTTTTTTGTTTATATAATTAATAATCCACCAATATACTAATATATAATTAATAATTAATATATTTCTTAATAAATTCTAAATTATAAATAACAACAAAATAATAAATATAAAAAGAATTACATATTTATCGAAATAAATGCTCACCCCATCAAATGAAAAAAAATTCATAAATTGTGACCTTAATCATTAAACTAAAACCTCATCGATCATTAACCATGGGCCTATATAGTTAGTCATTTCTCGATTCAAGATAGAGATTAATCTTATTTATTTTAAATATTTATTGTTCATTTGCCAAGAAAATTTGATTTTGTCAGTGAAGTTATTATTCTACTTTAAGAGTAATTATTGATTAATCATAAATATTTGATATTAATGCTTAATACATATTAATTGTAATCCGGACACGGGAGTATCTTTTGAGTTTGAACCCAAGCTTAAAAATAGTGTTCAAAATTTAGTTTGTGAAATTTAAGGAATTAAAATCAAATGAATTTTTTATCAAAACGCAAGTGAATATCAAAGTGCCTGTTTGGTGTGCAGATGAGTTGATCAAACTTGCATCTGGAGTGCAAATATAACTTTTGTGCAGTTTTGCCCCATTTTAAATAACCATTTTTGGAATTAAATTTTATCAAAATTATATATTAGTAAAAATTATAATTTGTAACTTTTAATCCAACTGCATATTTTTCAGTAAATTACCCATTTTGATGTGAAACATAGTAATTAATTCATATAAATAAGTCTCAAGTCGTTAGGTTCCAATAAAATGTGTCTCAACAGATTCTGTTTAACTTTTGTGAATCTGTCAAGGTTCAAGTTTTCTGGACCCATCCCAAATCTGAACCCGAACACAAATATTATTTAAAATAATGGATGATATTTGTATTTGAATGGTTAATAATATATTTTGCTTATCTGTCATACACTATGAAATAAATACTTAAGCATATGATAATTAGATTTTAAAAAAACAACCACAAAAACTAAGATGACATAATCGATGGGGAATTATTTGTTCACATGCAAGGTGCGTAGGAGTCTTGTTGTTTTGATTTGATGATGAGGGAGAGGACAATGGTGGGCTTGGGCATTAAATGACTTTACCACGAAAAGCAAAATATACTTTCAATTAGTTAAGAAGCAAACAAAGGTTGAGAGGTAATAGACATTGAAATTGAGCAAAACATTAACCAATAATGTAATGATTGTGTTAGGAGTACACCAACAATTTAGCCTGTCCTAATTATGTCATTTTTTTTTTGTAAAAAAGTAAGACCAATTACACCACAATATTTGACATTCTTAAACATGATTTAGACTTGACATTGACAAAAGAAATAAATTTGTTGTGGAGGTTTGAAAAGCATCCTACCAATCAAAATCTTGCCCTAAATTCCCTCCACGTTTTATCAAAATTACAAAAACTACCATCTACTTTTCCTTAATTAACTAAAAACTAATGACATGGGTATCTTATAAATTTTTATTAAAATAAAGGGTATCACCCAAAGTCCGTTAAATATTTCCTTTTAACCCCTTTAAGTGTCAGTTTTAAAATTTAGATACAATTTGTATTTGAATAAATTGTTGTCTGTTGGTTGAATTCTAAAATGCCTTTGATGGGTTTGATTCGAGGGAAACTTTCACATCTATTAATTTGCAAGTTCAAACTATATTAATTTGTCTGTCAGCAGATGATTTTTATCACTCATGATGTAGAATCTATCGCCCTATTCATAATAGACGTACGGAGACCACTGATGACATATCATTAGAAACTTTAGTTCAAATTGTATTTGATGAATTCGGAAACAAATCATATAACAAGTATAATACATGTGTCGTGTAATCGATGTGCAGTTTAAAAATAATAATTGATTATACAACAATTGCTTGCATGTAATAACATTTACGGTATAATTAATCAATTAATCGCAATAATTGTTGATTATTAGCCATTAAATAATCTTTCGAGTTCTTCATTAACATTAAGAATGAGTTCATTTATGAAATATAACTATAATCTGCATTTAAATATCTCAAAAGTCATAATCAATAAACTAAACTTTTTTATAATATGATTTTCAGCCAAAACATTTAAGATAAAAATCAATGCATGGTATAACTAAAGTGCATTTAGTAGAATTTTTAAATATTGTTTGCCATAAAATTAAAACTACCATAAATTTTGTGTATAATTATTTATAGTCGGATACACATTGGATGAATTAAAAATACCATGTTCTGTTTACTTTGAATTATATATTTTTTTAAATGAATTAAGTAAGATAATGAAATATTGGTCATAAAAAGAAAAAGAAAAAGAAGAATAAAGTATTTACATTATATTACATACTAAAATAAAGAGAGAGAGAGAGAGAGAGAGGATTCGGGGGAGGAGGCAGGCAGCTGTGTAGGCACAGTAACAGCTGCAGCAGCCAACTGCTGCATAAAATAAAACCACTTCTGCTCTTTTCGATTTCGGAGCACACATCTCTCTCTTTCTCTCTCCTCTGTTCACCTCCGGCCTCAAACTGCACACTCTGATCACCATCTTTACCTCTCTCTCCCCTCTCTCTCTGTATCTTGAAATTCTTCTTTTCCCTCGGTGTTTCTCGTCACCTTTCTTTTTATTTTTGCGCACTAGGGGAAACAACCATAGTTGACATGTTTCTGGTTTCATTCTCTCCTTTTCTTTACTTTTCTGTCAGATCTTCCAAGAGCCGTGTCGTGGTGCCTTGAGGAACCAGCGGCTCTCTTCTTCCTCTTGTTCTTTGTAGAGAGAAAGATAAAAGAGAGCCTCCCCCTTTACATTTATATATTGCAAAGGCCTCTGTGGAACTTAGCGCTTTCTGCCCTTCAATTTGCTCACCCTTTTGTCCAAGCTGTTCTTCCTTGATAATTTAGGCCACATGAAGAGAGCTTCACGCTGGGGGTTCGGAATTATTGCAGGCAGGCCAAAAAAGTTAATTTTACAGAGTAATTTCCAGTAGTGAGGAAAAGGCTGAGCGATTCCACAGTAACCAGCGTGATAAAAGCACATGTTTTGTTTGAAAATCAGGGGGTTTTTGCGTGGCAAAAGTAGCTGACTTCACCTTACATCGGGTTTGGAGCTTTTAGTGTGAATAACAACAATAGTAATTGAAAGAGGGTGACTGCTTCTGTTCCAAGTGCTGCTGACGGCGAAGGGTGGTTTCTTGTGTGAACAAAGAGAAGGAAAAGAAACAGATTCTTTTGTCAGTTTGCGTGTAGTTTATACGCATAAGGCTGCTTAGCTTTGTTGGGCTGTTACCTTTGTTCATAAGGTAAGTGGTAGAAGTGTGTTTCTCAGCCATCTAAAAGCCCCAAGAATCTTCTGCCTCAATCCAGAGCGTGTATCTTTGTCCTTCTGATATCACTTGGATTATTATCATTATTGACCAATAAATAAACCAAGAAAATCAATCTCTGCGTCAGAGAATCTTTCTCAGCTCTCTAGTGGGACTCTACAGAATCAGTTCTTGAAGATTTGCATTATTGGCGAGGTTTGAGCTTGTTTCTCTCTAAGGGGTTACAGAATATTTTAAGGTTTGGGGAAAAATGGCTATGGTGGCACAGCATCACAGAGAAAATAGTAGCGGGAGCATAAATAAGCATCTTGATTCTGGAAAGTATGTCCGGTACACTGCCGAGCAGGTGGAGGCTTTGGAGAGAGTCTATGCCGAGTGCCCAAAGCCCAGTTCTTTACGCCGGCAGCAGCTGATCCGAGAATGCCCTATTCTTTCCAACATTGAGCCAAAACAGATAAAAGTCTGGTTCCAAAACCGCAGGTTATATATCAAATTCTAAAGGGCTGCCAGTCTTTTAATTTTGTTTTCTTTTCGTATAATCATTCTTGGATTTAGTCTTGTGATTATTAACTTGATTCATGTGCATCTTGTCAACATTTCTACCATTGGTGTTTGAAGATTTAGTACAGAATTTAGGGTATGATGTCTTTATCTAGAGTTGGCTGGTTTTTAAGATTCTTGAACCTTAGCTGAAATTAGTCTTGGTCACTTGGGTGGATTTGAGTCAAAATAACTAGATAAAAAGTGGGTGTTCTAGTTTGATGAAGGCTTGAGAATTAGCTGTAAATTAATGAATGCAGGTGTCGAGAAAAGCAGCGTAAAGAATCTGTTAGACTTCAGAGTGTGAACAGAAAATTAACTGCCATGAACAAGCTGCTGATGGAGGAAAATGATCGCCTCCAGAAGCAGGTGTCTCAGCTCGTATGTGAGAACGGTTACATGCGACAACAGTTGCAAAGTGTATGTAATTATCCTGACCCTCTTCTGTTGCTCATTTGTTTTTGGTTTACATATTTGCTCTAGATAAGTGCAATTTGATCTAATATCATGACCTCTATAAGTTGTTCTACTGTGGGGCATCCTTCAGCAAATGTTGGGTGAACCTATGCATCATCAGAAATGATCTTTTCTTATTTTCTGGTGGCTTAGTATAATAGATCTTTACTGCCTTTTGACAATAGAATTATTTGGCACATATAGGACAAATATATGATTATGAATTGCAAAACTAGTTGTTTTGTTCTATTGATTCTTAGTCTATGCTTTTGTTGTTGTGAATTCCGTTTTCGATGATAACATGTATGCTGTTGAATACTTCTCCATTTTTTACTGCGCCATAATATGATTACCACTGTGAGTTTCTGGTAATCTGCCATTTCACTTCTAGAATCTAGCTTTCTATATCTTATTCTATTTGGAAATTTCTCCAGGCATCTGCTCCGGCCACTGATGCAAGTTGTGAGTCGGCAGTCACGACTCCTCAGCATTCTCTCAGGGATGCTAACAACCCTGCTGGGTACTTATTCTGATTCATCTTCTCTTTGTCCTTGTATTCGTATGCACCTAATTTTGTGAACATAGTCAGTGTTTTTACTTCGATTTTGGTGCATGCTTTTGGCAGACTCCTCTCAATTGCAGAGGAGACCTTGGCAGAGTTCCTTTCTAAGGCTACAGGAACTGCTGTTGATTGGGTCCAGATGCCTGGGATGAAGGTTAGAGTCATCTAAAATGTTTTTATCTGACACTTCTGCAGTTCTTCCAACTCTAAACATTCTGACTTTTGGTTTCGCTGTTAGCCTGGTCCGGATTCGGTTGGGATCTTTGCCATTTCACAAAGTTGTAGTGGAGTGGCAGCTCGAGCTTGCGGTCTTGTTAGTTTAGAACCTACAAAGGTAAGCGAAACCATTAGTTCCAAATGTTTCTCCACATGACCTTGCCACTAGATCTCTTAAGTTCCAAATATTAGTTGTTTTCTCTGAAGAGTGTTCAAATATTACAGATTGCTGAGATCCTTAAAGATCGTCCATCTTGGTTCCGTGACTGTCGGAGCCTTGAGGTTTTCACTATGTTCCCTGCTGGAAATGGAGGAACCATTGAACTGTTGTATACACAGGTTGACTATGTGATACATCATTATTATTATTATTTTTATTATTATTATTATGTTTTGTATGAGATTCCATATTGGAGAAATGAACAATCTATTACTGGTCTCAGACATATGCACCAACTACTCTGGCTCCTGCTCGTGATTTCTGGACTCTAAGATACACAACAACCTTGGAGAACGGCAGTCTTGTGGTATACATATCTTTGCTATTGCTTGTTTGTTGTGTGCATTCTGGTGGTGATATTATCTAATCATTGTGCCAAGTACATGCTAATTTCATACTTCTTCTTAGGTGGTTTAATTTAAAGGCCTGTCTGTGTGAGCATGATGTGTGAATTCTTGAAAAAATTAAGGTGCTTGATTCTTGGGATTGTGCCTTCATTTCATGCCCCCATTTATCGTCATTTTGGTCTTGCTAGTGATGGAAAATTGTCCTATTATTATTTCCAGTTTTAAGGATCCAAGTGCTATCTACCTAATAATGAGTTTTACTATTATGCTCCTTGCTTGCTATTAAAATCTCTGACTTCCATCATAACTGAATACTCATATTGACTTTGGAGCCCAATGTATTTCGTTGTCATTGTTGTTAAATATGATTTTGAAATTTCTCTTCTTCAATCCATGGAGGTATGTGAGCGTTCGCTTTCTGGTACTGGTGCTGGCCCAAGTGCAGCTGCAGCATCACAGTTTGTTAGAGCTGAGATACTTCCGTCTGGATATTTGATTCGGCCATGTGAGGGTGGAGGGTCAATTATACACATTGTAGACCACCTTAATCTACAGGTATTTCAGTTGCGCAATGAGCTCACAATTTCCTTTAGATGGCTATAACTTTACTAAAAAAATCACTGCACAGGCGTGGAGCGTGCCAGAGGTGTTGCGGCCGCTTTATGAATCGTCAAAAGTTGTGGCCCAGAAAATGACGATTGGAGTGAGTTCTGTACATAGAACTTTCATATTTCATGGATTACTGGTTTTCGACTGTATACTTTGATTGCTTATGGATTGGACGTAGAATTCTGTTCTTATAAATAAATTCTGATTGCGCGATTATAATCGAGCAATTGAAGAATGCTTTACCTTTGCTCTTTGTCTTATTTAGTGTCATCCAAGATACACAACAGTTTGATTTGTGATGTGTTCCTTCAATGTCATTGACTTGGCGAATTACTTATTTCTTTTGCCCCGGATGCTTCTTATACAGGCACTAAGATATATTCGGCAGATAGCCCAGGAGACAAGTGGGGAAGTAGTATACGGTCTTGGCAGGCAACCAGCTGTTCTACGCACATTCAGCCAGAGGTTAAGCAGGTAACTTGTATTTTTTTGACTAAACACCTAAGCATATTGAATATAGTTACACAATTTATATACATCTTGTGCTTACAGCATGAAAACGTGTCAACATTGTTGATAATTTGGTGTTTCTTCCTTACAGAGGCTTTAATGACGCTATTAACGGTTTCAATGATGACGGGTGGTCATTATTGAACTGTGATGGTGCTGAAGATGTTATAGTTGCCATAAATTCAGCCAAGAACCTGACCACTGGATCAAGTGCTCTTTCTTTGCTTGGAGGTGTTCTCTGTGCAAAAGCGTCTATGCTACTTCAGGTGCTCCTGATATATTATGAAATAGCTATGCTTACTGCTTAGCATTTTTTTCATTTATCTCTTTATCTGCATAGAGATTTCTTCCTCATTTTTCTTTTTGATTTTTCACTTAGTTCAACTATTTTTGGTTTCATTATGTAATTAATCTAAGCTCTTAGCAAGACCATCTACAAGTAACTTGTGATTTTTTGTTTTAATTTCCTCCTTGACAAAGTGATATTTGGAGCATTCTTTTCATGTATTCTTCTTCTTCATGCCAGAACTTGAGGGTGCTAATGGCAACGAGATGCTAACAGTAGCTCTAAGACTCATTTTGTGCATTTGTGAAGATTAACTGGGAAGTTGGAGGATTAACAATAATTGTAGCATTGACTGCATGTTAAGTTAATTTGTTGATGGTCATTTAAACTTCCTGTAAGCTTGAATGAAGAGCTCTACCACTATCCATCACCATTTAATATGTTATAATATATTGCATCAGGATGGCTGCAACAAGCAGTCATGCACTTATGGGACTAACCTATGCCCTTTGTTTATGCTCTTTCCTACCAGAATGTTCCTCCAGCAGTCCTGGTTCGCTTCTTAAGGGAGCACCGATCGGAATGGGCAGACTTCAATGTCGATGCATATGCTGCTGTATCTTTGAAGGCAAGCACATATGCATATCCAGGAATGAGACCGATGAGATTCACTGGTAGCCAAATAATTATGCCACTAGGTCATACAATTGAACACGAAGAGGTATATGGGTTTTTCTTTTTTCCCCCATTTGATAATTTCTTTACTATTCAATAGGAAATTGCAAGACAAACTGTGATTGCAAAAATAAGAAGGAAAAACAAACACAAGAAAACAAAATATTACATGGTTTAGATAATGTTCTTAAGTCCACAATTTGCTCAAAGCTGATATGAGGATAGAATTTGCATTTTCAGATAATTAGTTTCATAAAGGCCTTGAATTAAATTTCCCAGTTTCGTCTTGTTTGGTAATATTTCCATTAACGAGTAGACTTTCATTTTGATCTTGATGTATAATTTTACTTGAATCAAACAAAACTGAGCTTGATTTTATGTTGTTCGATCATATGGAACATTATGGACATTCCTAGCCTCAAATTCTCCTAACCCGTTTCTTTTATCCTTTTTTTTTTGGCATCCAGATGCTTGAAGTTATTCGTTTGGAAGGACACTCGCTTAGTCATGAGGATGCTTTTGGATCCAGGGACATTCATCTTCTACAGGTACTTTCTTTTGTATCTTGCTCTGACGAAAATGGATCTGAAATTTTTACATTTGAAAAATAAATAAATTTGCACTTTGTGACTGATCTTTATTTACAGATGTGCAGCGGAGTTGATGAGAATGCAGTGGGGGCCTGCTCAGAGCTTGTCTTTGCACCAATCGATGAGATGTTCCCAGATGATGCACCGCTGCTGCCATCTGGTTTTCGCATAATACCACTTGATTCAAAACCAGTTGAGTCCAAGCATTATCCACTTGATTTATCCATTTTTTACTTTTTTCTGGTTATGTTTTAGGATTGGGTTTAATAATTCTCTGGCGAATCTGCCAGACTTGAACCCTTTACTTTATATTTGGCTTAGTTTAAATATAAGTTTCTGCATAACTAAAATTTCTTCATAATTGCTCAATCTTTGAGGATAGGGCAAGTTTTCTTGCCAGGTAAAAGGAACAAAAATGCTGCACTTGCTACTAAATTTGTCAGTAATTTATGTCTGAAATCCTTGCCTTTCCTCAAGCCTCTGAACAATCTTAGCAGGAAGACATTTCATAAGCTTTCTTTTAAGCACTTGATGAGGCAAGAGTAAAATGTTCATTATTTTCCTGTGTGCCCATGAGAACTAATAGTTGAACATTGTGGAATAATCATTATGCTTCTAACTGCTGATCACTCTGACAGGGTGATTCACAAGATGTATTGACTTCACATAAAACACTAGATTTGGCATCGAGTCTTGAAGTTGGCCCCGCTACCAGCCATTCTGCTGAAAATGCATCGACATCTTACAATGCCCGATCGGTATTGACTATTGCTTTCCAATTCCCATTTGAGAGCAATTTGCAGGACAATGTTGCTACAATGGCACGCCAGTATGTCCGTAGTGTGGTTTCCTCCGTCCAGAGGGTTGCCATGGCCATAACTCCATCTGGATTAAGCCCTACAGTGGAGCCAAAGCTATCTCCAGGTTCTCCAGAAGCTCTAACGCTTGCACATTGGATCTGCCAGAGCTATAGGTATGTTACTAACTCAATCTTATGATTCTGACTTGCTAGTGGTCTCAGCCTGGATGAAATTTCTGCATATTCCTGAAAACTCAAATTGTTCATTTCCTACTGCTTTTCACATTCATGCCAAGACCCCCTCACAGCCCACTCCATGTGGCACTAAGATGTGGAAAGTTAATTTGACTATTGGATACTAACTCAACATCAATCAATAAAACACATTCGAGTGCGGTTCATTAGACATAGCAAACCAAGCTTGAGTGTAGTTTTTGTTCAATAGGTTTTGAGTCTTAGCTCAAGCCAACTCAGATAGTAAAATAATGATAAAATGTGAAAAAAATAATAATAATTCAGTTTGATTAGTTTCAGCTTAATTAGAGCTCGTTTGAATTGGATTGATTAATAACAAATCAAGCTCAAATGTAGTTTATTATGCTTGATAAAAATTAAAAGAAGTTTGAAGAGTAATTTTTGGCTTGACTAAATTTGTCTACACCCTTAGTTGGCATGTGCGCACGCACGCGGAAACCAAATGATAGAGAAGTGGTCCAAACCCACCTCAAATGGTTATTTTTCGTTTTGAGACTTCTTTTCTTCTTTGCAGCTACCATTTGGGAACGGAGTTGCTAAGAGCTGACTCTACGAGTGGTGAATCAGTATTAAAAGCACTTTGGCTTCACCAAGATGCCATCTTATGCTGCTCGTTAAAGGTATGCATGGTTCTGAATCATTTATATCCAGTTTCTTTTCTCATGCTGCTTCTATAGTGAGTGGACTTCTTTCCACCTGCTGATGCCTAACATGCATGCTATGTTGCATGGATACGGATGTGGATACAAATATGGTACAACATGGATATGGCTACACAGTATATATGCAAAACTTAGGATATAGTACGCTTGAAGACGTCAAATAAAATAAATAATACAAAATCATATTTTAAATTATGGACTACATGCACATCAGATGTATTAATAAATTGCAATATGATTTAGAATATATTGCGTAATAAATCATTCATAATAAAACTCATGATATCTTTACTTTCTATATTTTTGTTCCACACAATTCGTATTTTAATAGTGTTAAACACATGTAATGTATGTGGAGAAAGTGTCGAATATGGGTTTGGTTAAATACTTCTTTTTGTTAATATCTTGGATGCATTCTGAGAATCAGATATGTAATACAAGCAGTACTCCGGAGTATTCTGTCATTCCCTTTTAAAAATATCTGTGCATCATAGCATATATATATCTGTACGGATGATTGGAATGTTTTCCCTGGTAGTCAGGGTCTTCATTGAACTGTTGATTCTCCTTGTGGCATTATCAGGCTCTGCCAGTTTTTATATTCGCAAATCAGGCTGGGCTGGACATGCTGGAGACTACTCTGGTTGCCCTACAAGACATTACGATAGATAAGATATTTGATGATTCCGGACGCAAGGCATTGTTTTCAGAATTTGCTAAAATTATGGAACAGGTAGTTTTGAGTTTGTTATGCCAGCACTAGTGATATGCTCGAGCTTTCTTCTCAATCCACATTATCTATTTTAACGTGTGATTCTGGTTTCTATATAGTTGTATGTAATAAAAAATACAATAATCTTTTTCACATCTGATGCAACAAGTCTGCATTTGCAGGGATTTGCTTACCTGCCTGGTGGTATCTGTATGTCGACAATGGGCCGTCACATCTCTTATGAACAAGCCATTGTGTGGAAAGTCTTTGCAGCTGAAGAGAACAGTGTCCACTGCCTCGCATTCGCTTTTGTGAATTGGTCCTTTGTTTGAATGTCACAGATCAATTCTTGGAGTTATTCCTTGGACGAAATTGTGTTAGGTGGACATCCACATGAAGGATTCCAGAGACGAGATGGAATATAGAGGAGGAATCATAGAGTTTTGTTATGCTTGAAACTTTCACGGGTTTGCATTTTTTGTTAATTTACTAATAGTTTCTCACATGTGTTCTAAAATTTTGATCCTCCTATGTAAATTCTTCTGCTGTAATCTTCTTGATCTATTGAAGAAATTCACTCTATTGAAGAAATTGCAGTTCCTGTTCTTCTTCCCTTAATCTTGTACTGTGTTGGATAATATGACACTTGACATAGACCGTTGTGATTTTTTCAGGATTCAGAGTCCAAATATTGTGTGAATGGACGAATGACAAACTACTATCATTTGTCAGCTAAGAAGATGTTACCATAAAGTTATTGAAGTTATTTAATCCAAACAAGGACTAACATTTAGATTCCCTTTAGACAAGTTAAATTTCCAAACCCCTACTCTCCCCCCTTTCATAATTACAGAAAAGAATAGTTATTGTTCATACAATATCTTCATTACAATTTTGAAATTACATAGTACCAAGCCAATCCTCGTAGAGAAAATAGCACTGCAATTTTCACTGTATGTATGTACAGATGACAGCACCAACTTCTGAGTTGTATATATCATTAACCACACGGAGGACAGACGACTACATGAAATCATGGAAACTACAAATAATCCTTCAAAACTTAAAAAATATTGCATGATAATAGATATGTTCTTCATCTTGATGCCAATGACCAGAAATTCAACAAAAAAGAAGGTAAGGCAGCAAACCAGCTGAGGAAGGCCATAGCTGTTGCAGTTTCAAACTCTGTGCAATGATTCTTGCCACAGGCCCCAAGATCATTTCCAATTAAAACAGTAATGCCTGCAGATGCACAGGCGGCGGCAAATGTTAGGGTAGAAGTTACCTGCAACAGCCAACAAGAACGGTTAAACTTAATAAACACGAGTGATGTTTCTTATCAAGTTATCTGATACAGCAAAGCACTTCATTATTTGTAGTTGCTGTGGATAGAGCAGAGAATTAAAGGCTGTTGAGAACCAAAGCGATGGAAATCATAGCAATTTGCCGAAGTATCATGGCAGCAATAATTTTTGTCCATGGTGATAGAAGGTATAAAAGTAATTGATGAAGAGATTAAAAGTCAAAACAATACCAGGATTCTGAGCTAAAGTATATTTGAATATATTTTAACAAAATCTGACGAGGGAATGCTGGCCACACAGTCTTTGCTCCCATGCATGAATTTTAACATCGAGAGGATGTTGTCAGCATGTTAAAGCAATTGGCTGCCAGGGGAGGTACCAACAAGTGCAACTGGGGACTGACATCTGAGGAGAGGAAACATCTGATCCCTAAAATGCTCACTTGCTATATTCTAAGAAGGGGAATCTAAGAATAAATGAAAAGAAGTTTGGCCACACAGCACAAGGCTTTGGATACAAACATGGTTAAATGAGTTCAGATAAATAACAGAATGTGAAGACCTAGACATCCAGTCAAAAAGGAGCACAGGAAGAGTAGCATTCTCACCTGGAACGTTATAATGCATAATATGATAATACCACCCATGCACCATGAGATCCATGCATTCCATAGAAGAGTCTAGTCCTGAGGACAACTATATCAGGACAGAAATGCCCAGGCCAAAAGGGCACCAGCAGCCCTGGCTCCCTAAATCCTCTAACATACCCATCGTTTGAGCATTAGATAGCAACGTAATTAATGAACTGGTGTTCATCTACACCCTCTGATTTAACTTATTTTTAGTTAGTTAATAACAGTAATGTCTATATTTCGCATAATAGAGATATGATTATTCAGGTCACCGCACTGCTTGCTTATTCTTTTATTAGGACGATTATACTTTGTCATAACTCTTAACAAGGCATTCTCCTGTGCATAGTTGAGATCTCTATATGAATCTTCTTCTTAGATTCGGATACAAAAACTGCAACTTATCTCTACAGCTAGACATTTAAGGGTCTAATCCTATTTATTAATCACTCCGCGTGATTTCAGGTTGCTTTGCCATCCATGTTTGTTGAACTAGTACCGTCCATTTTCTCAGAAGGTGCATCCAACAGCCTCTGCCGAACAAGCCAAATCTCCACAAAGATTCTCCTGGATACAATATTTTTAAAATTAAACCTGTACATTTGACGAACATTTTGCCATCCAAACTTTATGCTTTTCTTTTTCCTGAGCAATTACAGTTCCACACTTTACTATCTTAATTTGCCTCTATACCAAGCGAAAATTACATGATAACATCCAAAAATGAATTCCAGCATAATATTCTATCAAGTTTCTCTTACATGCACAGCGCACATATTCTTTTTTAAGGGGGAAACTGTAGGATCATGTTAAGGTTATCGCACTTTGCCATCCAACTCTAAAAATTATCAAAAATAACATGAGAAACTGAAACTATATCCTGCAAGTATTAGCCTTTTAACTTTGTAACTAATATTACATTATATCAGTGGCTGTTCATCCTATTCAAATATCATTTTTGGACAAAAGCCCCCCTTCACAAGACCCAACCTCTCTGTCTATTCATTATCCCTTCTTCCATATCCACCATTCTGCATTACAACATTGGATCAATAATACCTACCAACATTTTCCCTACCAATGATTGTTGAAATACGGTACCATGCCTAATCACCCTCCACATAGAAAAACAATATTATCAAAAGCTCATTCACTCCACCTGCAGTCAAGTTTACCAAAAAAAAGTAAAGGGAAAATTGTTGAAGTCTAGAACCTAACGAATGTTGTATCTTAAGAAGCAGGAATTTAATATAAATGTAATTCTTTACTTCACGGAGCCAGAATCAAGATCAGTTGAGTTCATTTTCCTACTAAAAACATACTACTCTCTGTCCCTGCGAAGATTCAATTCTACACCACTATGGTCACCTTAAATCTCAATCAAGAACAAGATGCAGACAAGAGTTACCTTCAATATTCATGTCACTCCAATTGGCACCCCATCTGCTTCACAAAACTGGAACCAAGTCCTGAATGCGAATTCAATAGTACCTAACGGAACTCTCACCTCAATCCATAGGGAGTGAAGTGATCATAACTTTGAATATTTTCTCCATCTCTAGTTAAATGTTATTTTACTCAAAATCTAATTTAACATGAACACAACCACAAAAAATTCTCCTGATTAACCTATTCCTTATTTTCTTAGATTTTGCGACTCTAATCCTTATTCAAAGTCTCAATAGTCTCTGCAAGAATCAAGAAATCTTTTCGGGAATCACCAATCAAAGACATCTGGTATTAGAAAAACTACTTGCAGTCTTACAGAAAAGGAAAATATAGGCCAAAACTAACTTCTACACCATAAAAAAGTAAGCTCAAAAACTACAATGTATTGACAGAAAAGAAAAGAGGAGAAAGAGAAGCTCAGAACAGGCAAAATAGTGTAGCACTTAAACCTACATAAGGCTAAAACAGGAAGCTTCAGTCAAGTAAGTGAAATCAAAATACCAAATTAGTGAAGACTTCAAACATGGCCAGGTTGCCAATAGGCAATATATGAAGTCTTTTCCAATAAAACAACAAATTGCCAGCAAAGAAATGGGGCTATGGCCTTTGCCAGCATTAGGTCCAAACTTTTGCATCTTACCAAGTGCCAACAGCAGACCCTTTTAGGTCTTTCATTGCTATGCTCTTGGAGACTAATATAAACAAAGCATGGACTTTATCCAATTAAGATAACAAAATCTAACATATAATATTATGTAATAGTTAATCAGAACTAAATATCTGGCAAAAAGTGAATAGTAAATTTCTGCAAGTGCTAATTATTATTCCTTGTCTCATTTAACCAACAAAAGAAAGAAAAAAGGACATTTCTATAACAAATGTGAGAAATGAAGGAGGTCCCCAATATCTGCAAGAAAACATAAAAATAGAATGCGCGGCATGAAAGTTAAGATGCAGCCCCTAACATTAGCAAATGTTGAGAAGTCAAAGATTAAACAAATATCAAGGTCTAACTGCCAGCACAAATGCTCTATGAATACATGGCTATCTTAGCTTGGTGTCAAACTTACCCCATCGCCAACAGCAAATAAGCTAACAACTCGAGGATTCTGCAAGCGGCGTCCTACAAGAAGTGCATAAGCATCAAGAATTGCTAATACAAGGCTCCACAGGCTCTGCAAACCAGCAGCAGCAACGAGGTAGCTAAAAGGGGAAAAGAAAAAAGAGGAGTGATGTCAGTATCAGGATATACGATATCAGGAAAAACACTGTACTTTGTTTTATTAGTGAAGGAGCATGCTCATCAAGTCTTCAACAAAAGAAAATGCTCATAATAGTCTATTCTGATATTCTTCAACTCTATCCACATGACAAAAGTTGAAATTCAGAACCTTCTATTCACCTGGTGAAAGTTGAGGAGGTAGTGACCATACCTTTCTGTTGAATCTATCTATAACTTGTGATAGTTCAATTGTATTACTAAGTAGACGGGGTCAAGTATCAGGTAGAGAAAAGCAAAGGGTATGAAAAAAGGCTCACTTCTCAGAGATAAACCCAAAGTTTAGCATCCACCCAGTTTGCATGCTCTCAACAACGTAGAAAGAAATTAGAAAAATATCCCAAAAAACAGGAGGGGAAAAAAAACAGAATATCTCGTTATCCATTAAGCTATTTACAAGGTAGGAATTTTTTTATTGCGAGCAGATTTCTGTAGCCTCAGTTAGGTCTGTATACCAATTACCAAAATACATGAAATCACTGCACACAGATGAAACTCACATAGCAATCTAGCCAATTCTTGAAGGACTTATAGGAGTACAGACACCAAACTGTGTTTTCCTTTGCTCTATCTTGACTAGTCGGAACATGCCTCTGGCGTTTTCAGATTGGTGACGGAGTAGGTACCATGAAGCAGCACATCTAATCAATGCAAATATCATTACCAGAACTCAGTTTGCCCCGAGCAAACCAGCAACTTCACAAGGCCACAAAAAATGAGTGCTTTTTTAAGATCAATGCACTACATAATTCAATCGTTGTGCAATTCAATGAGCTTTATGAACCACACTAAACAGTAACAAACATCATAACTCCAAGATGAAAATCCAATATGCTGATACACTCAGAGTAATGAGAAGAAACGGAGAACTCCACAAAATCCTCATGATCGTGCTTCAAGTCGGTCTTCCAACCAAGTTAGTTCGTTTCAACATTCTTTTGCCATTATAAACTAAAAGGAAAAGACTGAAATACTAATAATGAAGATAGAGTCAAGTGAACTTCAGCAATTTATCGTGGTATTTACAAATTATTTCCACTGCCCTATGCAACCAATAGGAACTGGATTGACAACTCTATTTGTCCGATTCGTCATCCTCAAATAACCACAGGTAAAAACTAATAATAACACTATCAAAAATACAAGAATTTAATTGCACCAAAACCTCAGTCAACCATGATTGGAGTTAATTAAACAATAAATTGATTGGAGTAAGAGATGATTGGTACCAGAAGGCGGTAACCGATGGGAAGTCACTGGTGGTTGCCATGACGGAGAGCGCCACAATCGCGAATAAAAACTGAGACACGCGCAACACCAGACCGCCGACTGTCCCCGGCATACCTTGGAGATCCTTCATCCTCACGCGCGGCAGCGGCACGTTCGGCGCGCCATCCGTCTGCAGCGGCGGCGCCTCCACAGGGTGCACCGCTCCCTGGCTCACATTCATCTCTCGTGAATAAATTGCGCTGCCCGCACTGTGGATTCCCCAACTTGCACGAATATCAACAGCGATAGACGAGTATATACGCGAGTCTGTGGTGGATTCAGCGAAGACGTCCTCGCTTCGATCTGCCCCAGCGGCGATGAGTCGTCGTCTGAACTAAAGGCGGAGAGGAGAATCGGCGTTGGTTTGTGTGTGTTCAGAGGGCAGAGTAAGACCGGTGAAGCATTTTCAAGTCCGGTGGGCCAGTGCAGTTGAGTTGGGGCCACTTAGGTAGACCGTCGACCCGGAAATTGTTTGTTAGAGAACTACACCTCTAACTTTCCACTTTCCACTTTTGTTTTTAGTTTCTGCATGCTACATACATTTCTTACATTCCAACATATCTTACATTCGTCAATGATGGTTAAGATTAAAATTGAAATTTTATAAATAAATTATCAGATTTTGTGTTCGAGTCTTATTAAATATGTCAGTATTTTTTTTAATTTATATAAGTATTTGTCCCAATTTATTTATCATTATTAAGAGATAATTATAGTTCATTTTCATGAGATATGATGTAATTACACATTCACCCCCTGTGATTTAGGAAATTATATCTAGCACCACTGAAGTTTGCTTCCATCTAATAAATAAATTCCTCTATTAGTGAAAATTCACTAAATTTACTGATATTAACAAAAATATCTTAATGAAAATTTATATTTATCCTCAATTGACCTATTACTAACTTATTGCATACCAAACAATTTTTTCCGACTAAACTACCCTTATAACGGTGAAAAAATACCTTCAGATATTCATTAACCGTGAAAACATGTGAGGATAATTTGATCATAAAAATATTTATTTAACATGTAAAATCAGCAAGTTCGATAAAATTTGATTAAGGAATGGACTTATTTGTTAGATGAAATTTTACTAAGGGATAATTTATATATTAATTAAATATTTTAATATTTTAATTAGTAAAAGGTGCAAATTTATGTAAAGATTCAATAAAAAAGGTTAATATAATAATTTACATTTAAATTAAAAATTAGTATAAATAATAAAAAAATATATGGGGTGATATTACTCATTTTCATAAATATTACTCTGACACTCCTTATACCTTTTAATAATTATAGAAACACCCCTAATGGCATCTCTGTCTTTAAAAAATAATTTTAAAGGTTGCCCTAGTCAACAAGGGTACTTTTGGATTTTAAAGACTGTTAGAGGTGGTTTTTATAATTTTTAAAAAATATATGGATAGTTTGTTTAAAAAGACAATAGGTGAGGGCCGTAAATGTAATAATTTCTAAATATTATTCCATAACCAAAAATAAATACATATATACCATATATTACTTTTGGGCTAAACTTAAAGGTTGTATATTTTTATATTTTTTATTTCTTAAAATCCAAAGTTTATTTAAAAACAGTGTCTATTTCAAAATAATAATTTGGTACAGTTAGCTTGTGCATTAGCTATATATAATCTACACATTTAAGGAATGATTCTAATAAAAGGGTACTAGAAATTATATATGTATATATTTCAATTATATGTTATATAAACTGGGAAATATTTATACTTTTTAATCGTTTTCTTCAATCATACAATCAGTAAAGTTTCGTTGGACATTAATACTAAAAATCATCCCATAAAAACATCACATCCCCGAAACAAAATTTCAAATCAATTTAATAATACCACTACACATAATATATTTACTATATTTGTTTTCATTTTCAAGTTATCTCTAAAAGGAGTCAAAACATACTCAATGTTTGTCATCATTCAGAAACATCTTATATAGGTATTTTAAATTGTTTTAGCATAAATACATACATATACATAAATATATATAAAAAAGACATGATTTGACAATGAATAGTAATTTTGGTACCCAAAAACACAACATTAAACATACAATACTTATTTTAAATTATATTAAAAAACAAATCCAAACATTCATATTATCTCTAACACACACTTATTTATCTTTGTTTTTCTCTCTCTATCTTCACAAAATACAATAAAACACTTAGAAAACGAATTCAAACATTATAATTGTTTTCCCTCACATAGTTTACTATCACAATTATTGTGATGTTATCCAAATTAATGGTTGTTTCCTTAAGTATACATACATGCATATGCATACATATTAATGATTTTTATTAAGTGATTCAAACATAAATCACATGGTGGTTCTAGTTAATGTTTTTCTCTAGAAAAAAATAAATAAAACACAAATTTGATATGAAAATATGGACAAATTACATTATCTTAAAATGGCGATCATGTTTTTATAATCCATAACGTAAAATTTGGATTTGCAGTAATATGATACAAAAAAGGTTAATAATTTTTGGGACCTTTTTTTTTTCTTTTTGGAGATTTTGGGATATTTATTATAGAAATTTTCAAAATTCTAACATGTAAAATGCAAGCGAGAGTATAGTCCTATTTTTTTTAAATATATGAAATAAATAAATGAGAAATATATATTGATACTTCAAGTATCCTTTTTTAAGTTTAAAAGAAATGTTCAGTTCCATTAACAAGAGTCCAGGCTCGATTGAGGTAAAATCAACAGGCTATAATGCACGAACCTAAAGAGCCTAAGTCCATCTTCTGACTTCAACCCAACTAAGTTGCTGGCGAAAAATATCAATTCAGCTGGAACATTGGCAAGGGATAAACTTGCGGGTTAGAATGTTTATTGTTGCTATCAATCAATTATGTTCACTATTCTACATGCAGTAATAAATAATTCAGTTCATTTACATAAAAAAAATAATAATTGGGGATTTGAAAATTTTATAATATTAAAATAGATAGTAAATATATATGAAAAGATGGTCAAGAGGGTGAAGTGCATTTTACCCTAGAAATATATTCACTTAAGTTGGTATTATTATTATTTTTTACCATAAGTACAAAATTTGGCGAAATGATGAAAAATAGATAATAATACATAATGCTAATTTTATTTATTTTTTCCATATCTCTGTATCGCTATCATCATGTCTTCATATCTAACTTTGCTCTCTTTATCGTCAATATTATTCACTTTAAAGTAGTGCAGCATTGGTGAAGTGACCATGAGTGTTTTACCTAAATTTTGGTCGAGATGTGATTTTAATATATATAAAAAAATCACATTATAGTAAAAAATTTGTGAGGGGTACTTTTGAAATATCAAATGTAAAATTCGAGGGGACCTGCTGACTGGAGTTACATGCGAGATGGAAATTTTAAGTAATTCAATCTAATAGGAAGTATACTTAATTAGGCAAAATATTAGGATGCGTGGATCCTAAAAATGCATATAACGCGTTTGAAAATTAATTGTGATAGTGAATGATAAAAACTTTTAAGAGAGTAAATTGCAAATTATTTTTTCCTTCAAAAACTCAAATTTTGAGAAATAAACCGTTCGTGCACATTTTGATTACCACATTCTTTTTGGGATGTTATCAGTTTAATGCTGAAATAAGTTAAAAAGTAGTGTTTCTTATCAACAATTTATGTGTTTAAACTACTTAAAATAAGATGCTTTAAGTCAAAAAATATAAGCAATTTCATACGAATTTATGCAATTTATCGGTAAAATTATAAATATTAAGTTGTTTTCCTTAACATTTCAATTTTAGTTTTTTTTTTCATTTTTAAATTTTATTTTCCAATACTTGTGACTTTCGCTCGATCAAAAATTAAATATAAAATGAGAAAACATAAATTTTAATAGCGTCAAATTATTTAAAAATTCCAGTATCAACTTTAGACGTGTGAATTTGAATAATAAATAAAAATTATTATAATGAAGATATATTAGTCAAAAGTTAACTTTAATTTATTTATAGAAAAATCAAAACAACTATTTTTAATTTAAAAATATAATTCTTATTTCTTAACAGGTTAAGAAGTAAAAATTGACATTCAAAATACATTAAAACGATTTTCTAAAATAAGAAGTTAAAAAGCGTTTTTAAAATTCTCACAGATATTACATCATAACACTAGAAAACAAAACTGACAGATTCCCTTTGAAGTATACAAGTCTGTAAATAATTATGAAATTCGAATTTGAATATATGAGCAAAAGTCCAATTTATTTGTTTTATTTTATATTCATATTTTCAAATAAATATTCCAGTAGAAACACAATAACCACAACATCAGAGATGTGTGCTTGCTCTTGCCCCACCCCTTTATTCTACTCAGACATGATAAAAAACTGAAAATTATACGTTATACATACGCAAACATATACCATCTACCCCCCCTCCCCCCATGGTCTGTATTACTACTACTATTATTTCTGTTTAATTAATAATTCTCATTATTGAAAGAAAAAAGGAAAAAGGAGGACTCAGGCCGCGCTCGATCTCTTGGGCTTCTGTTCCTTCCTCATTCGATCTTCCTCCAGAAATTAGGGTTTTTCATTGCCCCCACCACTCCTCTTTCGCTCCAAATTCTTCTGGAGCTTTTCGTTTGATCTGGAGCTGTCTTCTATCTCTGTATTCCTTGTATTGATTCAGATTTTAGGGTTTACAGATCTGTTCAGCTTCGTCCACCTCCCCCTTGCTCGCGTCTCCGTCGCTCCCTGCCGATACACACCACCGCTGTGCCTCTGTGTGCTCGCGCCTAGGCAATATGTTTTGGAAGCTCACAGCTCTTTCTGCGTCTTCTCCTGTAAGTCAACAGAACGAATGTTTGGCGTTTCGTTTTTGGTTGAGAGTTTGGATTCTTAGGTCTGAATTGCGTGGTTCATGAAGTGGTTTTGGGTTGAATTAAGTTTCTTTCTTTTTTTTTTTTGGTTGGTTTGGAATTTTGCGCTGAGTTTCGTTTACTTTGCTATTGGAGTGGCAATGGATAGTTTTATATATTTAACAAATTTTGCAGTTAAGGAATGTGATTCGTTTATTTGTTGATGATGGAAACTTAGGATCTTTGGTTTTTTTCTGTTTGCATTTTCACGTAATTCTCTTCCTACATTTTTTGCATTAATTGAACTTTGCCAGTGATTGGTCGGAGTTTGATGTAATGTCGTAAATCTCTGGCTGTCGTCCTTCCATAGGTCTGTTATTTGAGAAGACATTGATAAAATTCCTGGATCTCTTTATCTTCTAAACTATTAATATGCATTGCCTCAATTTTTTTCCCAGTTGGATGCAAGTTTAAGTAGTTTAGGATCACCCAATTTATAACTCACCACCTTCTATACAAACAGGTGCATGGACATTAGATTATGAGGGCATTTACTTTGTCATCTGAATGTTATGCTCTTAGCGATTTGTTACTTTCTTAGTGGGACCCTTTTGCTTGGAATCTACTCTCTTTTCTATGTTATGTGATGGTTGGGTCGCATGATCTTTTGAAGTTTAAATTAGTAGACCTGCAGAAACTGCCCTTTTGTTAAGTAGGTTGCGTGGTACTGTCAGAGGACCGTATGCTTTGAATTCCAACTGGTGACTTGTTTGAAGTGGACAAGTGTATCTCTTTAGATCCCTCTTCATAGTCTTCAAACCTGTTCTGGTTATAGATCCCATATAGCCTGGTAGATGCTTGCTGGGACAATTATACTCACAGTTTCAGCGATACCAACTACAAAACAGTAACATTGAAATTGATAATGCACCACCTTACCAAATAACTAGTAAAGGAAAGTTCTCTTCTGTAATTCTGAAATATCTGGAAATATGTTCAATAAATATATGATGATCATCTGGATGCTTAGAATTGAAACTTTTGCTATCTTATGTTAAGAAGTTAAAAAGAACTGGAAGAAACCAGATGGCCCAGAAAATGGTTCATATCAGATATCTGGAATGGGAGACTGGTTTTTCTTTTCATCAGAAGCAGTATAGGAAACAGATATCTAACTCTTCCAGTTGTCGAATGAATGGCTTTGCCTTGTATAAATTGTGTTTGAGTATTAGGACCAACATAGAAGAGATTGAACCCAACTCTCCTCCGTTAGTGTACTGAATATAGTAGTTCTGTTTGGAAAAGTGATCCTTTGAATTAGTAAAGATGGAAACATCAATTTGATATTCAGTTTAAGTAAGAGCAATCATTTCATATAAAGAATGAATAATAACACTATATTTATTAGATGATTTGAGTTGCAAAGAATGAGCAAATTATTCACTGCTAATTAATTAATAATTTCGAATTTTGACTCTTTGCTGTTATTTGTTGTTGGAAAAGGATAATATGATAAAGAAGATTAGAGCAGCGACATATTGTTGAAGAAAGCTTTAGGATACTTCTAGTAACAATATAATCTTAACTGCTTTGAATATAAACTCCCCCCTCACCTGGTCTTGATGGCCCGACTTGTGCAACTTTATATAGGTTGTTGGTTATTAGTCTTCAAACCTGACATCTTTTGTAATTATGCTTTGGAAAAAATGATCAAGATTGGTTATTTCTTAAGGTCTTCTTATCAAGCACTTGAGCCTTGCTTTATGAGAAGGTAGCAACAAGACCACTCCATAGATTATCAAGTGTATTTTCGTCTCAACTTATTGGCTTGAAAGATTGAAAGTTAAACTCAAGCTTGCTGAGCTTACTTGCTAAATATGCTCTTATTCTTTGTTAACATCTGTTTAGTAACTTGCCTTCTTTGTCTTTCTTCCTTATTAGTGTCCTGATGTCTATATTATGTTGCTTCAGGTCGAGAGTGTGCTAGACAAAGAAAATTTTACACTGGAAGAGCTTTTGGATGAAGAGGAGATAATTCAAGAGTGCAAAGCATTAAACAGTCGCCTCATAAATTTGTATGCCCTTCCTCACTTCCTCATTGTGTACCATAAATAACTTAAAGTTATGTGCCAGTTATCTTTCCTTGAGGAAATCCTGAAATGATAATAATGCTTTTAACTTTAATGCTAATTGGTTTCAGTTTGAGAGATAGAGCTCAGGTTGAGCAGCTGCTGAAATATATTATTGAGGAGCCCCTAGAGGATGCAGATAGCAAACGGACCTTCAAGTAGGTCAATATAGTTTTTGAGAAAAAGCTTTGGTCCAATAGTCTATAATCTATATCCAATTTTTGTTAGGTTTATTTTCATTTGTGGCTCAAACTTTTGTTTAACAATGTAGGTATCCTTTTGTTGCCTGTGAAATTTTTACCTGTGAAATTGATGTCATCTTGAAGACTTTGGTGGAGGATGAGGAGGTTAGATCATCATATGGGACATTTGACGAAATACATTTAACTGACAAATTTAGTGGTCGCTTCAATTGATAGATCAATCAAATCCTTTTATGTTTTTGCAGCTTATGGATTTACTCTTCTCTTTTTTGGAAGCAAACCATGCTCATAGTGCACTGTTGGCTGGTTATTTTAGTAAGGTGTGATTGATTGCTTAATAAGCTTCGGGAGTATTTCCTACTCAAAGCTGTTGATTTATTAACTTGTGACTGACTTGTTTTATGTAATCCCTATGCAGGTTGTGGTGTGCCTAATGTTACGGAAGACTATTCCACTGATGAATTATGTCAAGGTGATTTAAGTAAAACTTCGATACTTTTGAACCATGCATGCTAATTCATGCCTATACGATTATACCATGAACTGTTAAAATTTAGATGCCTAATCAATGTTTCCTCCCCCTCCCCCTCTTCCTTGCCCTTTTATTGGGGGCTGGGTGGAGGATCATTTGTGTATTGCCTTGTGATCTGCTATCTCGTGCATCACATCCTTGAACTTTTTTTTCCTTTTTTTCTAATATCCATTTGGTTGTTGATATCAAACGGCATAAGGTCTTTTTCGGGTAGTAATTTAATTTACAGAAAGCTGAACCTTATCGTCCAGATGCTATTTTATTCCTGGATCACTCTAACTGGAAAAATGCTTTTCCTACCCATGGTTGCTCAACTTTAGTATTGGCTAAATGAAGTGGGATTATTACATCCTAAATGCGCATGCAGTTTATCTTTGCTAATTAGGTCTTTCATAGAATACAAAATAATAATAACAACTTGAGTTCTGAGCAATCCAGGAAGAAGGATCTCTTGCAAGAACTTGTGTGTTTCCTTGAACCACCTTTTTCTTGATTCTAGCAAATTTTATACATTTTTTCGATCTGTGATTATGTCCTCAAGGTAATTCAAAAACTTAAGAGAGAGAAAAATATGTTCAGAGTTACTTCTAAGAATATCCTGCTCTGGTTACGAGCTAAATCTTGTAGAGCATCTGAAGCTGCGAAACTCAGCTTCCATTTAACCAGTGAAATTGTAAGTGTATGCTATGGGTGTGTTTGCTTCATTTGAAGGGATGACGGAGGATATTAAGTGATCTTGCTGCAGGGTTTTTAAATCAAATTTTGCTTCAGTAAATTAACTGGGATGGTATATTACGTGAGGATGCCTTTCTTTGGCTGCCATGATCCAATCAGGTGATAAGGGCCACAACGACATTTATGCCATTTGAGATGGTGAGATGTCTCAAAAAGAAAATATGAGCTTTTGAGGGATGATTTTGGGTGCCTAATCCCATGAGTGGGCCCTTCGATAATGCTGGAGTGCAATAGTAATCTAATTGAGAAAAAAGTGAGGATAGTAATGATTGTTTGCTCCTGCCACCTACTTTGTGTTGGAACTGTCACCCTCCCAAATAATTGTAATCAGTCTGATTATGGGAAATAGTGCAAGCTGTTGATTTTGTGAACTTCTTTCAACCAGTTCAAATGACTTATTGGGTGAAATAACTTGTATCTTCCATATCAATCAAAGCAAACAATGCCCATATGGTTCTACTGTGTTCTGTGAAGCTTTGGTTATCTTTGATCTTCTCTGACAAAGAAATATTCCTTCCACTCAATAATAATATTATGAGTAATATTGCTTGCAGGCCCACCAAGATGTTCTTAAGCAGCTAGTTGATTTGATTGGTATTACATCCATCATGGAGGTTGAGTCTTATATATATATTTCTATATTTGGCTCTAATCCTTTGTCTCAATTTGTGGGAGCTTGTGCTGCTTTTGCTCCTTTCATGTTATTCTCTCTTCTCATTAGCTTTTTTATCAGGTCTTGGTGCGACTTGTAGGTGCTGATGATCATCTATATCCAAATTCCTCTGATGTTATGCAGTGGTTGGCTGATAGCAACTTGTTAGAAATGATTGTGGATAAACTGAATACCTCTGTAAGTTTGAAACTGGCAGTGTGTGTCTGTATAAGAACCTTTTGCTGTTGATGTAGGAGTGGTACCCATTCATTTATTTCTAGTTTCAAATGCCAGTTGGGAAAGGTACTACTGATATAAAATAGCACTAATAGCATACTAAGCTGTTGTCACCCTTTAACTTAGATTTTCTGTGGCCAGTATCTGTATATTAAACTCAAGTCAACTGTCAATTTTGTTTCCAGACTTGGATGTGACTGATGTGTGGTCGTATGGTGACTCAGTTGACAACATATATTATGGACCTTCTCTTTTTTGGGTACTTGGGTTTGCTACACATGTCCTTTATGAATCAATTTGCTCGTAGAACCTCTATAAACTGGTCCTAAGTGGTTTCTTACTATTTTTTATTTATCTGGGAGACACCATAAAATCATGTATATATGAAGTGAACTCTTGTGTTTCATTATTATGTAACTTCATTTTGACATATGCAATATGCTGATTCTATTTCTCATCCTGCTTCAGTTAGAACCAGGTTTATTCCTGTTCTTTGTGATGCTTTGTCTCATGTTATATCTTTCTTTACAATTGAAAATCTGAGGTTGGGGTGTGCTTTGGATTTACTATCTTGTATGGTTCAGTGTTGGACTTATATTCATTCTTTTCTCTTGAGGATTGTTTGCTGAATATACATTTTCATGAGTGGCTTCATGATGTGTGAACTATCTAATAATGGCATTTATTCTGTGGCCACCAGAGTCCTCCCGAAGTACATGCTAATGCTGCTGAAACATTATGTTCCATAACGAGGAATGCACCATCCCTTCTGGCCACTCAACTATCCAGTCCAAGGTTTGTACAGCTTCAACTTGAGGATCAATTTTTTGGCCCCAATTGTCGTATAATGATTTAGTGAGTGTTTTGACTCAATAGCTTTCTTTATATGCAGTTTTGTGGCAAGGATATTTGGTCATGCACTTGAAGACTCAAATTCAAAATCTGCGCTTGTCCATTCGCTGTCTGTTTGTATTTCATTGTTGGATCCTAAAAGATCAATTCCTTCGCCAGTAATGTACTCCTTCAGAAGTCAAAATGTGTATGAATCACCTATAAATGCTAATCCTGATACTGTTGGTGCAATGCTCCCGAAACTAGGTGAGTCTGAAGCTGATGATTCTCGATATTGTACCTTTGGCTTGTTCTCTCATGTTATGCAGTTGGAATTGAATTTTATTGCAGGACTTTGTTTTTGTAATTTATTATGGACTAGACTATCCAAACACAGTTTTGGGATTTCTCCAACTGTTACTTTCTCAGCTACTGAGTCCTGGATTTTTATGTTTTGTCAATGACTCAATATGTAGCGTATGTTTCTTGAGAATTTGATGATGCAAGTATTCGTTATTCAGCGTTTGCCTTTTGCACTAGGATCCATGATTTGACTGACTGTTAGTTGAACCAATGGATAGTCCAGTCTTGAGAGAATCAATTTTGGTTGGATCCCTGAATGTGCATGTCCAGAGTTGGTGTATACCAATATAAATATATTGCATATTGATCTATCATATTACCATAAGGTGACAGAATTTTTTTCATTAAATTATGAGTCGTATTGCCATAAGATGACAATATTTTTCTTAAAAATATAATGAAATAAATGCACCAGTTGGCTTAAACTTCCACGAGTTTTCCTACGTCTTGGTTGGCAATTGATTTTTATTGTCCATATTGCAAGTACATATGTGATAGAAATGGGAAAAGGTCAGGTCAGTTTGATGGGTAGATTTTTTATGTTCATTCAGTCCAATTTTGGTTCGATTTAAATTTGATCAGATTCACACTTTTGCCACTGCTTGGAATGATGTTAGACATGGATGTGCTAATATCATATCAATTTTTATTCTTTACTTGGGTGAACATTTTTCCATTCCTTGCTGTATACTTACTGTACTATGCTGCGTGGCACTAAAATTAGTTTGCTTGAACTCCACAAAATGTCATTGCTAAAATAATGTCTATATTTCGGGTGTATACCTTGGTTTTCAAAACATTCCTTCTTAATTCCAAGTATTTGTCAAAACGTAGACAAGGAGATGAAAATGCACACAAGGAGATAATACAGTACTGCTGTATCACGATGATGCATGTGGTAATAGCGAAAAGGAGTTTAAAGATTTTACATGGATGCAGTATATATGGGTCGAGAAGATGATATTCTTTATGGTTTAATTTCTCGTTTCCTCTTCTTGTGGGGGTTCCGGTAGGGAGTTTGAGGCCAAATCCTCACTTTTGTTTAAATGATCTTGGGAGATGCATTTTTGAGAGCAGAGTATTTTGACCTCACCAAACAGTCAGATATCAGCCAATGTCACACTATGTTAGCTTGTTGAACTTCTCTTTAAATGTATGAACACATTGTTTGTGATGTTCCATGTACTGAAGAAACAAGCATCTAAAACTTTTCATTCAGGTGAGTTGCTGATGCTTTTGAATGTTTCATCTGATGAGAAGATTTTACCCACAACATATGGCGAATTGAGGCCCCCCCTTGGAAAACACCGTTTGAAGGTTAGTGAAAATGCTATCATTAAATATTTTTCCTTAGTGCAACTCCTAAAGTTGTTGTCTGTCCTGAGAGAGTTGTTGCAGGAAATGAAAGACATTGCTATCCTTTATATTATAGGAAATTGAAGAATTCTATCCGAATGTTTGGTTTCTATCTTGAATTCTTTTACATTATAATCTACCGAAATTTGATGTTTGTCTGTTCCTTTAAAGCTCTGGAAGGAAAAGTCATGCATATATAGAATGAAAATTGTACACCCATAGTTCTGTTGATATATAGAGCTGCTCTGTCTTGTGTTTATATGTCTTTACCTTGGGGATTTCACAATTTTGTACAAATTGTGGTACTTGATGGTAGATTGTTGAATTCCTGGCGGTGTTGCTGAAAACTAGCAATGAGGCAGCTGAGAAGGAATTGGTCAGCTCTGGGACAATTCAGAGAGTTCTTGATCTCTTCTTTGAGTAAGGATTTGATTTGCTATTGTTTATTATTTCTTTCCATGATGTATGGTAGTTTACACAACACAGCAATCTTGAATCTCATTTTTGCTGGAGTTCGGTTGTCAGCAGTTAGATTTTCTAATGCTACGTTCTAATAATCTTATTTCTGGTGCAGGTACCCATATAATAATGCTTTACATCATCATGTGGAGAGCATCATATATTCATGCTTGGAAAGCAAAAACAATACCATTGTTAGTCATCTTCTTAAAGATTGTAGCTTGGTTGGAAAAATTCTTGAAACAGAAAAAAGTCCTACGCATGCTGACCTACTTAATCAGGTAAAGCTTGTTAATGTTTATCAATTTTTATTGTTGTGTGTGCCTAACTGTCATTCATTGGACTTTTTGCTCATTTTAGTCCTGGTACATTTTCACATGTTATTAGTGTGATTAATAGATTGTCCATGAGTATAAACTTCACTTACACTGCCTTTGTTTACCATTTCTTCGTTGAGTATACAAGAGTTATATTCTGGTTATATTACAATCAAATGCAGCCAACTATACCAGATTCTAGAAGACAGGCACCTCGAGCAGGATACTTTGGACACTTGACAAGGATAGCAAATAAACTAATTCAGTTGGGGAACAGTGATAGTCGCATTCAAAGACATCTTCAGGTTGGTGCCGAATTCAATAGTTTATCTTGGTTGATGGCATGTTCTGGTTGTAAAACCTTAGATTGAAAATGTAAAATGTACTGTTGCTCCGAAGAATAGAACCTGGAGGAGTTTGCAAATATGTTTCACATAATTTTCTCATATCTTTGCTGTCTTGTCTCATGCAATCTATTCTCTGTGCTTCAGGAAAATAATGAATGGAGTGCGTGGCAGACTACTGTGTTACAGGAGCGTAATATGGTTGAGAATGTTTATCGATGGGCTTGCGGGTAGGTCTCGTTTCTCTTGTTGTTTTGCAATTGCGTTTGAATTATTAAAAAGTTGTCATTATCCATTTATCACATATTGTGTTCAACTTACATGTTAGCCTACTGGCATATTTTCCAGCGTCTGAAGCTTCAGGCCTGATTTAGTTGAGGACAATGCAATTTGAAAAAAATTACAAGGTCCAATACAATGAGAGAAGTCTGTCTTTAGTCTCTAGGCGGACCTATTGTTACTGTGTAGCTGATGTGTGTATATATGTCTGTGGGTGTGTGTATTTTTTATTGTTTAATTTCTTAATTTTTGCATGCAGAACATTGCTACTTTCCTCTTCTACAAAGGTTTCATCAGGCCCTACTGCACTATAATTCCATAAAAATGATTATTCTGTAACTCTTTTGCAGGAGGCCTTCTGCATTGCAAGACAGGACAAGGGATAGTGATGAGGAAGATGTTCATGACAGAGATTATGATGTTGCAGCTCTGGCAAATAATTTAAGCCAAGCATTTAGATACACCATATATGAAAATGACGATGCCGAGGTAAATGTCAACAGGGCTGGGGGGAGTGGGGGGGCGCTGTCTTCTGAATCTAAATAACTTTCTACCAAAATTTAATATAAATTCTTTGAGATCCATTTATGATTTGTATTCTCAGGGTCATGGATCTCTTGATCGTGATGATGAGGTAAACTGCATCACCAATTTCACTTCTCATCTGCATTATTTTATGCTTCCATACCCCAAATTGCTTACTTTAGAGGAGTGCAGAGAAATGTTTTGGTCGTGTCTTCTCTCTTTTAATGAATTGCTCCAGTGTTTGACATTTGAATCTGATGAATTGTAGGATGTCTACTTTGATGATGAATCTGCTGAAGTTGTAATTTCATCCCTAAGGTTGGGTGATGACCAAGGGAGGTGAGTCTCTTGCATTTTTCGTGATGGTTTGAGCTGGAATTATGGGGCAACGTAACTTCTTAGTTCTGTACTTTTAGGTGTTCCAACTGAGAAATAGTTTTGCAATTTTCTTTCACATATGGGTGTAATAATCCTTCTATCTTATTCCTAGCTCCACCACCTCCAACAAATAAATACATGTAATTGTGAAGACTAGGGGATGAAGAAGTTATGTCAGAATATAAAGGGACAAACAGATTGAAATTTTGTGACCTGTGAGCAGAGTCCTTTCAGGAGGCCAATTTGGTTATTGTATGACAATTTTTTGTTTTTCATTGCAGCAGTTTGTTCACAAATTCCAACTGGTTTGCATTCCAAGATGATAGAAATGCTGGTGATGCACCTGTGAACACCTCATCTTCTGACATGATGGATGATATTAACTTGAATGGAATATCTAACAGTGGTAACAGCAGTAGTGATGATGAGGTTGTGGTAGGAGAGGATGAGGAAATGACCGAGAGTAGAACTTCTGCTAATGGTTCATCCAGTTTTGATGCAAATGTCCTGAATGGACTCAATCTGAACAACGCTAGGAATGATGAAGACTCAAATTCCCAGAATGAGAAGACCGCTGCCTCTAATGACTTAGGTTTCTTCCGTTTTGAGACACCAGACAATGATGATCCATTTGAAGACAGGCCAATACCTGAGTGGGTAGCATGGGGGGAGGGGTCGGGTTTTCAAGTTGGTGGATCTAGTGTTAATCCATTTGATGACCAAAGCAACATCACTGACAATCTTGTGAATTCAGTAGCGCCTAGCCCCGCCCCCACTAGTCCCACTTCAAGTGGAGACCCTGTAACAAATGGGGAAATCATTTCTACAGATTCCTCTGATGCTTCTGCTAAATCTGATTCGAGTCAGAAAAGTGTTGCCGTGCCTTCTTTGTTCGAAGAGGATGTGGAATTTGTGGGTGTGGAATTAGAGGGTACAGAGAAGGCAATGGAACAGGCTCTCAAGGAAGGAATAGTTGGGGAAGCTGGGCCACTGAAAAGGAATATCACTCCAAAGAAACCAGAAAAGGAGGATTCAGATGACGGTGGTGCTGGGATGAAGGAATTCAATGACGCCAACTACTGGAGAGTCGATCAGGAGGTTGCAGTGTTGGAGTAACTACTTAATCACTTAATCCCAATGTCGAACCTGTAGCCACAATCTTTGGGTCCCATTCCGTGTTGCAGGGGACATATGTACAGTATATTTTTGTTTCAATTGGGCTCATATTGATAGGCTACGTAGTTGTTGTCGCCGGTTATTTATTTTCACACTTGGTTGCTAGGGTCGTCTCAGTTTTGTTTAATGGTTCAGGGGATTCTTCCCTCCAACATAGTATTCTTGTTTATTTCTTTCTTACTCAGCCAAAGAAAACACTATTCATCCTCGTGTAACATGTGTAACATGAAATGTGAACTTAGAATTTTTCGTCAAGTGATGATGTGTTCATGCCTCGTGCATGAGCACCATCGTAGTTTGTACTCATTGCCAGATTAATTTACCCTTGTTTTTAATTTCATTGTTACAATTGGGAATGTTTTTCCATTTTAATTTAACTTTTGAGTTTCTTACAGTTTCCCAGCTGTATACAGGAACACCAGTTGCTGTCTTGTCGTCTGGGACTCCCGTGATGTCTTTTTGGGGGTTATTATTCAGGTGAGACTGGAATCTATACCTAAGTCTCCTTTCGAGAATTTATATGGTCCGACTGTTCTCTACGTTTTGAGTTGCCAAAATTGTTGTGTCATCTGGTAATGTTGGTGGTCGAACAAGCGAAATTTCATGGGATGAGCGAGAGAGATGCAAATCTTTAGATTATGGTCAAGTGCAATAGTTTGTTTATGGGCACATTCACATGTTTTTGTTTTTATTTATTTACCTTTATGTTACATATTTTGTTTTCTGGTTGGACATTCCAAATTTTATGACTAAAGCACGTTTCAGTTTCATAAACATAAAATCTGTTAAGATTTTGTGTATAGCCATCACCTACTCCCCAGAAATCTGCACGTGTAATGTTTAGTTGAATGGATTTGATGTATTGTTGAAGAAACTTTAGTATCGGAAGTCATGGTTACTTAAATGTGATTTTATTGTAAATTAAAATATGGATAATTACACCACCCTCTTATAACGTATGATATAATTATATTTAAATTTTATGTGATTGGGAAAATTGTATATAGAATTCCGACATTTGTTCTGTTTGATCAGGAGAACTCTTCATTAATTAAAATTTATCGAATTTGATGATATTAATAAAAATACTAATCAAAAACTATAGTTGTTTAGGTCAAATAATTTTTTTTTGTTCTGATAAAAATATATTTGGGTTAATAAATAAGATTTTAAAAATCACTAATAGAAGTTGTTGCGCCTTTTACAAAATCGTCATATGAAAAAAGTAAAATTTTAAAAGTTCATTCACAATTTCTACACGCCTTATATATGTGCATACTCTTAATTCATATCATATTTGTTCAGTGAAAAAAAAAAGGAAAAAAAAGGACAAACTAAATAATCAATACAAAGTTATTAAAATAAATTAATTTTTAATATGGAAAAAAAAAAGAAAATGATAAAATCAATTAGTCAGTAGGAGATGGTTATTATTTTGTGAACGAAGAGAGTGGGATACGTGAAGATTATTAGTTGGAGAATTAGGAGTAATATAAAATGATTGATGGAACATTCTAGGCCACCACACTCATTTCTCCTGAATCTCCATTCAAAAATATTCCAGCTGATCACAACAATCCTATTCCTCAGTTCTGCGTTGATAGCCAGGATTTGGTGGTGCCGGGCGAACTAAAATGATCGAGGTAGTGTTGAATGATCGGCTGGGTAAGAAGGTGCGTGTCAAGTGCAACGAGGACGACACAATCGGTGACCTCAAGAAGCTCGTGGCCGCCCAGACTGGCACCCGAGCCGACAAGATCAGAATTCAGAAGTGGTACACCATCTACAAGGACCATATCACCCTCAAGGACTACGAGATCCATGACGGCATGGGTCTCGAGTTGTACTACAACTAGTTTCCTTGTCGTTCTTTCCCCCACCCTAGGTAATTTCAGTTTGAATTCTCTGTGTTTTGGTTGGATTGTTACGCGAGACTGGTAGATTCTTTATTTCCCTTTTCTCTTTTGAATTGTGTAATTTCAAGTGTCGTGTGGGAAAACGGGTTTTGTGTGATTGGAGGGGTTTTCTTGTTTTGGTAGCTTTGTTGTATTAATTTTTGATTTTTAGATTCAATTGAAATTGGTTTCGTCTCTGAGAAAATAATTGTTGTGTACTTAGGATTTCGGAAAGAATTTGATGCTTTTTGGGTTTGGAATTTTGATGGAATTCAATTTGTGGTTGAATTCGTGGCATCTGATTTCTTTTTACTGATTGGATGATCATAATAATCCTGAATATCTCAGATCGGTTAAATTTGTCGATGAACACACATTAGAGTGTAGGATACTCTTGACCTACATTTGTTCGAATTAGGTTCTTTAAACCAATATACATTTTGAAGTTGTCTTAATTGAAAGAAGATTATGCAATCCATGTCTTGAGTTCTAAATGATGAATGCCTGTTGTCCTCTCTGTTCTACCACCACTCACACCATTTTAGTTCATTTGTGTTGTTTGGACCTTATAATGGGAAATCACCGAAAAGTAGCAGTGAAGTCCATGGTGCCATTGTGCTAGTATTATTGGTTGTAGTTCCATATTTTGCACTCTCTAGCAATTTTTACACTGGTTGCCCCTTGTTTAGCAATCAATGGAATGTTCACATTTATTAGCATCTGGGCCATAATGTTATGGTATGAATCAAACCGATGTCTTCCTGTGTTTTGAGGATAATTATACCAAACGTGGGATACTTTATTAAATTTTTGAGAATTAGTATTCAATGAATATATGAAATGTCTTTTAATAAAGTGGTTTTGTGAACTCTTACTTGACAAGACATAACATGGTCTCACTATACAATCTTCTGGTGAAGGAAGACCTGTGTAGGCCCATTCATCTTCACAATCAGAGGTAGGACATAAAGATTAATGTATTCTATATCATGTCCACTTGATACCTTATTATATCTGGCGGTAGGATGTGTAAATAGATTCATAGTCAAGTAATATCCGATTGTCTTGCAATGGTCTTATTGTGTGTGCATGTAGGATGTGGCAAACCCTTCCATATTAAGTTACTTGTTGGTTGCTGTATCTGTGTCATGTGATTCTGTCTAATTTTGCATCCCGCATTAGTGTGTGTGTGAGAGACAATGGTGCTTTCTCTCAATTACACTTGCCTTAGGGAGTAGAAAACACATTTGTTGGATAATAATCCTTCCATTTTTTAGTAGTTATGTATTTGCTTATTTATTCTTGACATAGTTTGATTGGTTATCATTTAGCTATCTTGTGATATGGTAGTTGGAATACCCTGGGGAAAAGATTGATCACCTTTTGGTTTTTCTCCATTTTATACAGAATGCTATCCAGTTTATTAGATTATAAAGATAAACTCTCATGTTTCACCCCAAAACCTTATAATTGTGTAGTATTTGTTATGATTAATGTCCATGCTAAGGTAATCAAATAAATGTCATACCAGGTTACTTGGGATACCGTGTTTTTACTAATGAAAACTTAGAATTTGATCTTTTCCCTATTCCTTTTTGGTCTGCAGGTTGGATCTTATAGCAGAAAGCTTGGGTGATCAAGGATACACGTAGCAGTAGCTCTCATTAGAAAGACGAACTTGGATATTATCATGTGTGTTTTGACAAATATCTGTTGGACATGACACTTAAAGACTGTCTAAGCCATGAAGGTATTATGCGTCTAATTGTTGAGACAGAAAAACTTCTTATATGAATACACTATATGTCCCGGTTGTGTGTTGTTCTTGTCAATTCAGTTTAATCTGAGTTGTGTTGATTATGGATAAACTAGATCTTGACGATAAAGGGTTTTTGTGTTCTAGGTCGTGCCTCTTAGTTAGACGCCTGTAGAAGCAATTTCTTTGGACTTAGTTGAGTCTTTATTCAAGATTGAAAACTCATCTTTAGGAAGTCTGCCTTTGTGTGTTGTGGAGGAGAGGTGTGGTTGAAACTTGGGACATAGGGGAGATGCTGATTGAGGCTTGTCTGGTAAATCGAGTAGTAGTAGGAGCTGGCTGGGTTTACCTTACCAACCACACAATCTTCACTTCACTCATTCGATCCAACAAATTTTTATTTCATTTGAATGTCTAGTTTCACTACCACAACAAAGTAAAAACAATATTTCTGTTAGTGTCGCTAATAATGAAACCGCAACAAAAGTGGTTCCACTTCATTGGAAACTTTTCATCTTTTACATCATCATATTCTTGCATTCTGATATGGGTAATATACCCAAAACGACATGACAAAAATGTTTATAACGTTAATAAGATTTGTCTTTTTTCATTCGGATTTTGCCCGACCCGACCAAGATCATACTTAAGAGGCCTTTGATGAACAGACACACATACACGGCCAAGCAGAAACATGTTATCACTCATCTCAAGAATCAAATAAGACATTATTGATTCATTACTTATATCCTTAATATTATTACACCTTATATACGTTCGAGAAGCAAGCTTTGATAATTTGATTATTAGAGTCATTTGTCCTAAATCCAAGATTGATTAATGGGATCAAAATTACAAGGGGGCGTGTGTGTTGGTAGTCAGTGAAGGACTTGGTCAAACAAACCACTCTATCATCAAAACAAAAACAGGAATTGTGAGATTGGTAGTCAAACTGCCGACACACAACACAAACACCACTTCACGTGTGGTGTAAGAGAGAGAGACTAATCAAACACTGTTTTTGTTTGTTGGGATTTAATAAGTTGTTTTTGGACTTTCCACACACATGAATGGGGGTGGGGGTGGGGATGGGGATTGCGTGTTTTCTAACTTTATCATGAGAGTGAGAGACGATCTTGCAATGGGGATCAGCGTCAACATCTTTTTCAAACTCAACTGCGTCTACGTTTGCCTCATTTTATCTCTTATTTTTTAGTTCAAACTTCTCTCTCTCTCTCTCTCTCTCTCTCTCTCTCTCTCTCTCTCTTTATCTCTTATTTTTTAGTTCAAACTTCTCTCTCTCTCTCTCTCTCTCTCTCTCTCTCTCTCTCTCTCTGTCTCTATACTTTTAGAAAATTCCAAGTGATTATCTATAGTTCGTTGAAGAGTATGTTGTTTCTCATCTTCCACATTTTTAAAATTTAAACAAATTTGACTTGAATTTCTTGAATTTTAAAAATGAGATAAGGGGATATCGACAATAGCTACTGTCTCCAACCAAATATATAAAACTTAAAACCCAACGACGTCAAGAATTATGTGAACTTGGG
>NC_026153.1:5554958-5575424 GCF_000512975.1 Sesamum indicum
CAGAATGGGAGGAGGGGGGCGGGGGGGGGGGGGGGCATGCACTGATCTATACATCCAGCTACACTGCTTAGTGCTAGAAGTGTGCGGAATTATGGACATCTATTCATATGTCACACATACACAAGTTCTACCTAACCGGACGAACCACAGTTCCTTAGAGGTTGGTCAATGGTGTCATGCATTGACTTGAAAGCTCGTGCTATGCGAATATGCTCATGGGTCCTGCTTGTTTTGAAGAATTAAGTCCACGTTCAGCAGTGGGCAAACCGGTGATCAATTTCCTGAGATACATATTTAGAGATCCTTCAGTTTGGGGGGACTCCCAACTTAAAATCAAAGTCATTGATCTTCCAACAAATGTTTAGCCAGTCGAGATTACTTGGTATTGATCTCAAACAAAAAGAAATCAATGGGAGAATGAATTATATCGCATTTACCGTTCAGCATTGTTGCTGCTCGGTTTCATAAGAATTGTCAATCTCTTAGCAGACTTCATGAACTCACTGCAGGCATGGAAAGCGAGCAAGAATGTGATGATGCAATACAAACAAATGGAAATTAGCATTCCTATTGTGCAATCTAGATCTTTGCTACATGCAAAGTAAAAGGCAGTAGGATGATTAGCGTCACCTGAATGGTTCTTCTCCAGCTTGTTTAACAGCACCAGTAGCATCACAATACGACAAATGGCTCAACATCTCCAATCTTTCTATCCCGAACATGTGTTCTAGCTTTTTGTATAGCTCTTCGTATGATCCAAGCACAGAGAGATCAAGAGTTCGACCCACATCTTCCGACTCCAAGAATACTTTGCAGTGACCAGTATCCAGGGTGAGTTCAGTAGCATGATGGCTTTGTTTCCAGAAAAACTGGGCAGTAGACAAACTTTTCGGGGCAGGAGCAGAACTCTCGATCTTGCTTGGTGTACCACCTGAGGAACTCCTTCCTAATGCCAAGGACTGATCAACAGACATCTGCTGCTCTGTGAGTATTGGCTGACCAAAGAGGACGAATAGGGGTGTCTTCGCACCATCAGTTTTCTCCGATTTTTGACTGGAATTACCCATGCTTAATAGACAAGATATATTCTCATTACCATCCATGTTGCCCCGAGCTGTACCATCAACAACTTTAGCATGAGGATCAAGCCGCAGGAAACTGGCCGGTAACAGTCCCATCTGAAGTTTATTGCTAAAGTGGAGATCCGAAAACGGGACTCCAATTTGAGCATGCCTGGCTCCCTGTATGCCTACAGTAATGTTGTCAGATAGACAACACAAGGGACTGCTTGGGCCAAGGGGGTTGCCTGAAAATGACGGCATTGGAAATTGGCCGTCAAGTGGGAAGTCTGTATGATGTGGTAAACGCAACTTCTTCCTTGGAGGTGAGAAGGGTGAGAGATGGAGGACTGGCATATTCGATACCATTTCAACCAGCCACGGATTGACACATTTCACATTTTGCAGCAGATCTGGTTCATCCCATGTCACCTGTGCAATAAAGTGGTGCAAGGAGAAAACATCACAAATATTGGGATGGTATTCATTTTCAAAATTCCAAATAAAATTTCATTATTGCAAGATCGACATGGATGACTCAGCCCCAAACTCTTTTTCACGGCTAAAGTCCGTTCACAGCAAAGTATAACTGCTTATTCACTGGAGAGGAAAATGATGACTGTGAGAAAAATAAAAAAAAATAAACAGCTTATTCCATAATCATGTTTGTGATAACTATTCTTGAACTAATTTCTTATTAATTTCAACACTTTTTACTATTACGAACTCATCAGGCTGACCATGAATTTCTTCAGCCATGGGATCCCAAAGAAATAAGAGAACAGTTTTCATAAAAGAGAAAATTGAAACAAATTAGTAATGAACCAGCAGAACAACCGAAACAGAATTCAGTCTTTACAACAAAAGTAACAGAATCTTTGTCTTCAACTTTGCAGATAGTACAATAAGCAGCAGTGCATTACCTGAAGTAGTCTCCATGGAGAATTAGGCCACCGAATGGGATCAGCAACCTGAACAGCCGCTATAGTCCCCATAAACCAGCTAATTCTGGATGAATCCTCGGTTTCAAATGCCATCTTGAACCTCATGCCAGAGCACCACTGGATCCTCATGGCCGCACTGACAGACGAGGCCTTCACACAGAACTCCGGTGTGCTTGCACGTGGATAATAAACCACCTCAAAAGGCTGGCTGTTGGCTGCCAAGAAAGCAGCCTCAACGACGGATTCAGGTCTCACTCTTCCCCTGTCCCTCAGATTTCCATTCCCAAAACTTCTATGCATCAACTTGTTCTCATCCTCCAGAAATGCAGAAAATCCACCGGCACAGCCAGAGTTCCACACAGATGAGGACTCATTAGCACCAATTCCGCCACCCTTCTTCGCTCTCCGGATGCCAACACAAAGATCTCCATTTTCCGCTCGCAAGAAGACAATTGAGTCTCCAGCGACGAGCTTCTTCTGATTCACAAAAGTACTCCATCCAGTTGTTAACAAATGCCTCCTCGGCGTCCCTCTGTAGATATGCCTAAACTTCCAAGTCTCACCATGAACATCTTTAGCAATCACATTCTGCACCGGTGGATCGGCAGTGTAATCCAGACGCGGGAAGATAGTCTCAGCGCAGTATCTAGGGACAGAGAAACCCCCACCATTGTTGGCATCGGATTGGGTCAGCGTCTTCGCGAAAGAAGTGGGTTTCTCACTGGATTCAGATCTATTACTTCCCAAAACTCGATCATCATCGAAACCATGCTCGTTCTTCCCAACTGGAATCATCCCAATCTTCGTGTAGACTTCATCTGTTTCAGGGTCGGCCAAGAACTTAACCGAAGCAACCCTGCAGAGAATCAGAGGCGGAATTCTGGGCAACGTCCCGAAGTCCACACTTGTGAGAGTATGCTCGGCATGGCCTTGGGGAAAATAGAATACTTTGGAATTCACCGGCGGCATTTGAACCATGCCTCCGGCGCACGCGTGCCACAGCTCCGAATCCAAACTTTTCTCCGCCACCTCCTTCATATTTCCTCCTCCTTCTCTCTCTCTCTCTCTCTCTCTATATATATATATATATATATAAATATATTTGTAAACTCTGCTCTCTAAACAACAGAAAGAACTCCACTCCTTGTTCAACAAACGCTGCAAGTAATCAAGGGCGGGCAGGAATTCAGAAACGGATTCAACTCAAAGCAAAAACGAAATCAGTTAAAACATATAAATCACAGAAGCCCAGAAAACACTACAAGCAAAACAGTCATTCAATTAACTCCAAGCACACGAAAAAAACAAAAAAAAGAAAACCCGGAAGGAGAGATCTACAGCATTACCTCTTAAAACCGAAAATCACAGCAAGAACCCGCGAGCACTCACCATCTCTTCAACACTAAAGCTAAAGAAATACATCAAAATCGTCAGAACACTGCCAGCATCATATCCATACTCAAGTACATGTAATATTTCAGTGCTTTTCACCATGAAACTGCAGAAGTTGGGAAGAAACCGTTCCGAGTCTTGAGCTGCAAAGCCTCTCCACACCGCGACCGCAAGTAGAACGAACGGACACAATGTACGTATGTATGTATGTAAGAGGAATCTGGAGTTAAAAGGAAATTACGAATCTGAGATTGAAACAAGAAAACAAAAATCTCAACTCAACTCCGGTGGAGTACGATTCCCACTACGTAGTAGTAGTAGTAGTAGTACTAGTAATACCCAAACATCGCCTAAAAGATCGCGGTTTCAGTTACGGAAAAGTTGACGGAAAAACGCTCTTCGCATTAGCGATTTTCTCGCTCTAAAACCCCTTTTTTGCAGAGTCAAAATAACACTCTCTTTTAATTCATGTCGGAGTCTGGTTTCATTTCATTTCCATTACGAAGTCGAAGTCAATATAAAACGACGTCGCCCTAGTATTTGCGAGTTGTTTCTATCTATCTATCTGCCTATCACATTGATTCATTCATCCCTACTTTTTTTCTTTTGCACTCATTATTAAATAAAAAAGGCACAATTTCCATAAACTTCAGATTTCTAAATTAAAATGATTTTAAATTTTATTTTTATTTTCTTGTAATAAATACTGTTTCGCGTCACTTAGTAAATTAAAAATATTATATCTGGTGTTCATATTTATAATTTTTTTTAATAATTTTCATATAAAACTACATGTCTAGTATTTATATTCAATGAAAAATTATTATAAAAATAAGTAATACCATCAAGAACCAAAATTAAAAATAATTTAGGACAAATCAAAACAAAAAATTAAGACATGATAGGGAGAGGGAGTATTAATTACATTGCAGGCAGGTTTTTGTTTTTTGATAAAAAAAAAAAAAAAAGTGTGGGGACTGGGGTGTGAGTGGAAGAGATGGAGAGGTAATAATAGGTTGAGAAAATACCGGGTCGGGCGGTTGAAATATGAGATAATGTGGCGATATATTCGGGACACGGCCTTTTCACTGCCGCTCCCAACTGTACGGCTTCTCAATTCTCAATCAGTTATCTTCACTTATTTCACCTCACCCTCACACCCTTTACTCCCGCTTTATTACCTTCTCTTTCTCACTTCTTCCTTTTTACCACTTCACTACATTTTGTTAAATATTGTACTAGTTTTTATTTCATTCTATAAAAATTATTGCACATTTTGTCATAAAATAACTTTATAAATTATAGGATCAGATGTGCTACAATTTTATCCCATCAAATTAAATGTGCTAAATCGTAATTTGTACGATCAAAAATACAATGCACGCTATCGTACAGAACAAAAAATACGACCCTTCTCCCTCCCCCTTCTTCACAAAAAAATATGAAATACCAAAAATCTTTTTCTATTTAATAATAAAATATAGATAAGTGATTGATTTAATTGTAAATTTTAATTAAATTATTATATACAGATGTGACATCATTTTATAATATGTAGTGGAATAGAAGATCCTTTACCATCACACACTCTCAATTGCTATTTCCTGATTACAGAGCATGAGATATCACAAACATCCGCATAATTTCACGCTCCAATTGCAAAAGTTAAGATGAGCGTGAACTGGACGCGCATAAAGGACAGAAATAAGGGCGTGTTTGGTGCGTGCATCCGGCATGTAGGAAGCGTACGTAGTGGTGAGTTTGAGTGAGCGTCTTGTTGTTTTCCTCTGTTCCCTTTTTTACCAACACTGTCAAAATTAATGTTTCTTTTTTTACATCAATATTTTTCGGATCCGGATATGATATGATTCGGATAAAACGGTACCTATACGGTATGATATGCGTATAGTATACCGCTACAAAAATTTCTCAAAATAAAAAGAAAATACAAAATTAAATACGGTATGTATTTTTTTTTCTTTTGGTTATAACTGAATATGATATAAGGTACATTCAATATGTTTCGAATACGGTTAAAGGAGTATTAGTATGTTTTGACTACAATTCGATAGTTTTATGATATTTTGAAAAGATTAGGGACCAAATTTGAAATAAAAATAATAATTTAAAATTTACTTTAAAACTTTTTTTGTACCTTATTTGTAATTTTCGGCTTCCATAATATTCTATATTTTTGTATTCTCAAAAATTAAAATATGACCAATTCTATAAATAATAAATTTATAGAGTAACTGAGAAATTTGTATTCTCAATTAAAATATTTGGAAAGCTTTTTCTTTCGTATGTCCGATACTGTTGTTATTTATTATGTTATTTTTCATGTAATTGTATTATAATTAAAATATGAGAAATAAATAAATCAAAAGAATTTATAGAGTAAGTTGAAGTATGAACAATTAGGGATGGTAATGAATTCCAAGAATCCGCACATATAAATTTGCCTTAAAAATTAATATTTCAATAAATTTTTTGTCATATATTATAAAATTAAAATAATATAATTTTAGAATATATATATATATATATATATTTAATATTTAAAAATTCTAATGGGGCCCAACATAAAAATTTCATGTCGTTAACGGTCAAATCATAAAAATTGAATGGTGTTAATTTTTTGCAGCATTATGATACGTCAGCAATTAATAATGACTCAGCATGACATGCCATGATACATCAAGCAATGATGTGTAATGACAAGAATACCCAAAATGAGGAGGAAAATTAAATCTATTTTACACCATTGAAATATGTTTGAATTACATTGTCCGCCCCTAAAGTATGAAAGGCAACAACGTCTGACAAAATAATTATAAAAACCACAAATGTTGGATGATATTTATTTTAAATAAAAAATATAATAATTCAAATTATAATTTAAGAGAATGATCGTCATAAACATATTTCAGGGGTGTAAATTTAACAGTATTTTCATCCTAAAAATTTTGATTCATATTATAAGAGAGAATTGTTTTACCTTTTATAATTTAGGGGATAAATTCAATTATACCCATACTTGAGGGATGAAAATTAACCCTATTTTAAACATGTTGTATGATTCTATTTTTCTAAATAATTGTCATATATTGCGTTTACGCTATATAATATCTGTATTTTTCGATCTCCATTAGTGTATTATAGCTCTTCCCGCTCCTACTGCTTTCCCATTAATCATAACAAAATAAATTATTATTATTTATTCCTTCAATAGAATAACCATATTTTTAAAACTAATTGCTTATCGATAAATGTCTATTTATACATATCTAAAGTAAATTTATTTTATCGATTTTGATCAATTATTGATTGTATCTTTTATTTATTTTATTAAATTATGCAGACACGTGCAATGTCTTCTTATAAGTAGTTATTATTATTGTTGATGTTTGAAATGGGAAATTTGGACACACGGGTTGGACTTTATCGACCTTAGCATTGAAAGTGATGAATTAACATGGAAAATTTAATTGCAAAGTCAATATGATCTTTTTCTCTTGGCATGGTCTTAAAAGGGAAATGCGACTTTAGTTCTCGAAAAGGCATTTTTGGGAGGAATGGCTAAAAACTCGTGTTTCCTTTGAGGGTGGACCATCCTTTTTGCTAGTTAATTTTTAGGGATAATTACACCCCCCTTCCTTAAAGTTTGGTATAATTACACGTAATCTCATGTGGTTTGAAAAATTACATCTAACACCCTTTAAATTTGCTTTCATCTAACAAATAAGTCCTCCAATTAGTAAAAAAAATACTGAATTGCTGACATTAACAAAAAAACTGAATAAAAATTGATATTTATCCTCGATTGATTTATTAATGACTTATTACAGGTCAAACAATATTTTTTTCAACTAAACTACCCTTATAATGGTGAAAATATACCTCCTCATATGCATTAAGGCATGAAGACGTATGTGGATAAATGCATGCATGAAGATGTATGAGGATAATCTGATCATAAAAAAATTATTTGACCTACTATAAGTCAGTTTTAAGTCAATTTGGGGTAAATATAGATTTCTTTCAATTTTATTTTATTAATATAAGCAAATTTGGTAAATTTTCCCTAATATAGGGACTTATTTGTTAGACGGAAGCAAATTTTGGGAGTGTTAGATGTAATTTCTCAAATTACAGGGGTCTATGTGTAATTACACTAAATTTCAAGAAAGAAGAGTACAATTATCCTTAATTTTTATACAAATTCAACTACAACAGAGCTAGTTTATTATTTGATAAATTACATTTATATTTTATGAGTTACAGAAATATTCATTATTCTTTGCAAAAGTGTAAGTACATCCCTAAAGGTTATAGTTGCTTGTATTTAATAGTGAAATTGTATATAAATACCCTGAGGTACATTAATCCCCATACTTGGAGCTCGTTCAAGCATGTTTAGACCATTTTAATTGAAAAGAATTGAAAATTTCTTCTTAAGTCAGTTCTTGTCTACGTCAAAATTCCTATTAACGACATGCAGATTATTTCATGATAATACTCAAAACTATTTAAAGAATAATAGTTGAAATGCATAGAAGCGTGTGCGAATGAAATAATGATTAAAAATTAAACATGTTTGTACATATAATATTGAATTGTTAACAAAAAATACTTTATTCTTCCTTGATTGTGCATAGACGTGTTTTCATAGACAGGTCAAATAAAATTTAAATAAAATACATAGAATATTGATTTTCCTAAGTTGAATTGTTGAAGGCAAAGGAATTATCCCAGCAGTCCAATTTCAAAATTAAACAATCATATCCTAAATTCTAGAATTGGCGTACAAGTGGTACATAGTTGGATTGTAAGGTGGATACATATGAACGAATAGGGATAAATCTTGGAATCACACTTATTAGAGGAATTTAATTCTTTGGTACATTTCATTTTTAGTTGATGGGGAGTACCCCAATTTTTGGCTGAAATATAAAAAATATTTTTAACGAAGGGTATTTTCGTAATTATAGGAGAAGATCCGCGTTCTTCCGCTACTGGGTCATGCGACCCAGAATCCAGCCCGGATAAATATCCTAAAAGAAGACCTGGACAAAGTGTGAAGATTGAGCCGTCCGATCAAGGATGTCGTCATAGCAGCTGGCGACATGTGGTCCAAACAACAGTGAACATTTGGGCCCTATAAATACCCTGAAGCACATAATCTGAGGTAACTGGCATTTTATTATTTTCAACCTACTCTCATCAGATCGCATATTTTCACTTCGATCAAACTAACTTGAGCGTCTAACGGTTGTTGTCGAGGACGAACTCGATGAGTCTCACGTTCTTGTTTTATCCTTAGGACCCAAATATTAGATCTTGGGAGATTACGTGGCCAAGATCGAGATCACCACTCAAGGTTGCATGTTTCTAGCAAGATCATTAATATAGGACGGAAACACCTGAAATAATAAAAAGTAAAAAAAAAAACATGAGGTGAATTTTGAGTTGTGAACAATGACAAATACATAGAAATCAACATCACCGTCATGACAACTTAGTTAAGTGAGATATGTTAGCTACAAAGCTAAAACTGAACTTTTACACATATTTCCTCAGCTCATGATTGGTATTAGTTGAATCTTCATTTTGTCCTTGCTTTAAGTTGTTGCAAAATTCATTGGTTTGTTGACAACCACTTCTTTTTTTAAACAAAAACTCTTATTAGCCCCAACTTTTATTAAAATTTCACTCTTACATCTTTTATTTATATACCCCACACGAGATGTAAAAAATATTTAAATATACAGACGATGTAAATATTATAAAAGTGCCATATATATGTAAGTGAAATATTGGGTAAAATTCATTTTAGCATATGATATCCAAAATATTCAATTAGACTCTTGTGATGAAAAAAAATACTATATAATTCTCTATATTTTTTAAAAAGGTGCACATTGCCCCTAGTGTATTAAACATGATTTTGATGTTGAAATGACAAAAATACTTTTTAAATCAATGCCTATATTTAATTTAATCTAAACTTGTGAGTCAAATTTAATCATACATATAAAAAATTAAAATATATTATTTTAATATATAGATAATTATATATTTTTTAATATATAGATATGTATATATATTTGTATGTACATATTCTAAATCTAATTTTTTTTCCTTTCATATCTCCACCGTCCGACCACCTCTTGATGCAAGCTTACCACAATTGGAAAGCTATTGTGGTAAGCTCGTCCAACAGCAAGCATTTCGATACTCTACCCACCGCAAATCTCCAATTTCTTGGCAAGTTATCTCTATTTTTTTGCTTAAAAAACTCTAACCCGCACCCCCATCTTCTATTGCTTTTTTCTCCGCCATCCGACCACCTCTCGACGCAAGCTTATCATTGTTGGAAAACCTGTCCAACGACGAACATTTTGAACCTCACCCATCGAAAATATCCAATCTGTGGGCGAGTTATATTTATTTTTTTTGCTCAACAAACCCCAACCCGCACCCCCATCTTCTATTGTTTTTTCTCTGCCGTCTGACCATCTCTTGGCTCGAATCTACTATTGTTGGAAACTCCGTCCAGTGACGAGCATTTTGACTATCCACCCACAACCAATCTCCCGTCCATCGGCGAGTTATCTCCATTTCTCCGTTTTATATCTCTCAAGGTTTCATTACATATATATACATATAACTTAAATTATATTTTTTACATTGTATTTTTAAAATATGAATAATTTAAAAATAGGGGTAGTGTGGTCATTTATAAAAAAAATACATACTCACTCGCATTGTGTGCGCGTGAAATACAATTTTAAAGGAGAGGGGGTTAATATACACCTTTTTTTAAAAAAAACAAAGAGGGTTATGTGATATATATATATATATATATTTATAACAGTAAACTATTTGAATATTTTAGATATCACATAAGATAATATGTATTTTACCTTGAAATATTGAATAGAATACAAATTCAAAATAAAAAATCTGAACTGCTCCTTATATATCTTTAGACACCACACAATATTTAAAAATTTTTAAACATGCAGATGACATAAATTTTATATACAATATATATATATATATATATATTGAATAAAATACAAATTTAAAATAGAGAATTAAAGCCCGCGTTACCTTAAATGTATTATATTTCAATTAAAACCATCTGCACCTAGGATACACACATATGTATATGTCCATTTGTAGTTGAAATTGTTGTATCAAACATAGCATGAGTTGAACTAGCTTGTAGATGGCCAAGCTCATTATTATCGATAATGCCACACACACAGCTGAAAATGAATACCCTTCACCATACATTTTAAACCATATTTGGGAAACCACACTGCAAAGAATTTGAAAGTGGTAGGTGGGAGGGAGAACATTGACACAGACATACCGCACAAATTGCCAACATGTCCTTTCAAACCAACATTAAATGTGACAGACACTGCGAGTGGTGCCTCTTCTGTACTCACAACCTAATCTCCTTCTTAATAATGTGTCTTCACCTCCCTCTTTTCTCCATAAAAAAATTTTCGTTCCAATTAAATTTGATTAAATTAAACTAATCACAAAATAAATATATCATATTTATTATGTAATTGATTATTTTTTCTAAAATTGTACACTAATCACTCTACAAGTATATTGCACTTGTCATATAAGTAATTTAAGTTCGATCGAATCGGATCCAAATTAAAATTTCCCTTTCCCCACATTTACACACACACACACACCATGATTTTCCTTATTCGTCGTTCATATGACTTCAGCTCCGATTATCATTATAAATTAAAAATGCCCTTAAAATTATAAAATTGATATGAGAATCGAACACACAACTTTTTGATAGACTATATATTGGATTTCTTTGTTTTAGTCACAAAAAAATTAAAATCATTTCGACTTCGATCACTATCATGAGTAGAATCAAATACTTGCAAACTTCATATACGAATATGATCATGAAATCGAAAAAATAATAAAAAGTGATTCGTTTTTATCAATTGAACCAGTGTGCCACCCTATAAATACAAAGACTTGTTGCAAGAGCAATTACCAAAAGTACTTGAAAACCAAATTATGTAGGCATGGGGCCCAAAAAGCCAGCCCTAGGACTTGTCCTTATCTTAGGTGGTCCTTGGAAGAAAATAATAGACCCTTGTAATGGAATAATACTGTATGGTTCTAGATATATATAGAGCCAAAATCTCTTCTTACACATCTAAAGTATCAATAGTTTCCAAGAGTAGGTGGATATGGAGGAATGTTGATGTCAAGAACTAAGTATGTGCTCTATGTTGGATTAGAACTTGACTATGAAAAACCTCCACTTTCTTCTATGTATCATATATGCCCAAATAATTTAAGGTTGTTGGCTGAGAAATAATAGATTGCAACTGTATTTATAGTAATTTAGGACATGCTCTTTGTCAAATGTTGTACATACATAGAAATCCACACCTTGACATTTGCACTCTCTTTTCAGGGGTGAAAATAGATAATTTAGGTTGCGTTTGGAACAATAAATTTGAATTTGGAGGACCTACAGAGATAATTGTCACTTAAATGACTTATATATCAGGATTAATCTAAATAAGTTATAATGATCGAATCAAATAATTCTAAACAATTTAAAATTCAAATTAAATTTGAGTTGTTTAAACGAGTGTAGATAATATTATATTCTTCTTTAACTTATAATTATTGCATTTTATCGTAATTACAAATACATATTTATTAGAGAGGAAGAGAGAGAGATTGTTGTGGTTGATAGGGGGGTGCTGGTGCTGGTGCTGCATTATCCTCATCCTCATCCTGCATGGCTAGTAATTTTGATGAAGGACGTAACACTGTTGTTGTGAGTTGTGAGGGACCATTACCCATTACCCATAACTGGGCACTCAGGGTAATATGGGTATTTTCACAATCCCAACTTGCGTTGCAAGAGGACATGCAAGCTGCACTGTCCATCCGACATTTATGCCACCCCCAACGTTCCCCAACTACTGCCACCCCTCAAAATAAAATAAATATTCAGCTAATAGTTTACACATATTTTCCCTCCATTTTCGACAATTTTTCTTTTTCTTTTGGCTAACAAATCACATTTTTTGTGACATAAAATGAATTTTTTTAATAATGAGATTGGGCGCAAAAAAATTATTTGAAGTTAGAAATGACAATAAACTTTTAACCACAGACATACTTGTGAAATAAAGTAATATTTGGATTGATAGATCTAAATTTTGAGGAAAGAATTTCGAAAAAAAAAATTCAAATAACTTTGTATATCTCGAATTTAAAGTTAAAGTATTTAAGTTTTTTTAAATTTTAAACTATCTAAACAACGTATTATTAGATCTTTGAAATTTATAATTTCAAATTCATTAATAATTCAAGTGTAACATATAATACAATCCAAATTAAATACCAATATGAAATATAACATATAAATTTTTGATTTTAGCGTTACCACTCCAACAGAATTTTACCCACGACCTACTTCTCTTCTCAAACTTATTAGAAAAAAAAATAAATTAAAATTATTATTGTTTTCCTCCCCTCAAATATAATTGTATTTCCTCCTAAAAGTAGTCCAAAATTGAAAAACGTTCTAATTTTTTCTTTAGCCAAAAAATATTTAACAACAATGTGCTCAACAATGTTAAATTATAAACAAAAATATGGATAGCGATAAAAAAATATTAATTTTTATAAATTACGAGATTGAAAATACTAATCTCATAATCTATGAGACCAAAATTAAAACAAGCGTACTTTATGGGATAAAAAATCTTATTCCCCCAATTAATACAAGATCTCACGTGATCGAAAGAACCAAGGGGACCAAATGCATTCAATGAGGCACGTGCGCTTAGCTCTAGCACCTTCTTCTTTATTTTTATTTTATTACTATACTCTTATTGACTTTGAGGAGAATAATAATAAATATACAAAAGATGGGACATATGAATTAGTATTAATTAGTTAGTCTTAATGTTGATGTACATGGAATTATGTAAAATAAAACGTGTCCATAAATTCTCGACCACATAAGTACGAGAATAAATTACGACGACCTCGATGCAAAGATTTATTAATTACGAGGTTATGCTTAATTAGAAAGGAATTAATACCAATTTTGATACAGGTAAACAAATAAGAAGAAAAATATTTCGATTAAACAACGCCCTTAATCGAAGTTATTTTCTATTTTCTCTATTTTTTTTTTCTTTCCCTTTTCTCCTTATTGTAATTTGAAGTTTTTTAATTGAATAAATCACATTAATCGTCGGACTTTCGACGTATTCCAAAATTTGAATTTAGTTATTTAGCAATGCCATAAATGAAGAGTGAACGTAAAAATATTAAATATATCATAAGAATCATGTCATATCATCACATTATTGATTCTATAATTGATGGGATTTATTGTCGAATCACAAAAATCAAGATCGGAATTCTATTGAGCTCCAAGGTTGTAGAGACTGAAAAGAATCTTATTAAAATCAAGTCTGACAGGATCGAATCGATTACATGATAAATACAATTAATACTTGTTACGAGAAATGTACAGTATTTTTGTCATTGAAAATTCAAAAGTTTCGTTAATCTGACTTTCAACCCAGACGGTTTCAATTTCTTTTTTTTTTTTTCCTGCAGTATTTTGTATAAAATGAATTAATGTTTATGTTCCATGGTTGGAGAAAATTAGGCATCAAAGTACAAGAGTATAGACAGGTAGTGAATATTTATTTGTACTTTGGGGCATGGTCCAAATTATATAATTATGTACTACTACATGTATTCAATTGATTCTGGTATATGAACTCATCAAGTGTCCTGCCCTATCACCTCAAACCCACCTACCATCCCCTAATAAATTGGGGTAATTTAAATTAATACAAGCACAAATAACGTGCTCTAAAGAAAAAAGAAAAAAAAAAGGTTAATAAAGAGTTCTTGACTAAAAATTAATTAATCAAATTAATAAGTACAAGAGGACGGGATGAAAATCAAAATCAACTTCTTGAAACTCATTCCAGCTCAATTTGTTGCACGTAACAAATTAAACTTGAGTGTGTTTTCTGTGCAATAAGATTCAAAGCCCGACTCATTTTGCGGTTAAGATTAGAGGTCCTACGAACAAATTTAAAATCATAAATTTATTTTATTAATTAAATCGATGTGTTGCTCAATTATGTGATAATAGCATCATGGTGAGCACAAACCCACATGAAGCGTATCACCAGAGCAGTTGGATGAATAAAATCTCACAGAAGTTGATGAACTGCCTAGCATTATTACCACCATGTAAACAAAAAATGTGAAAGAAACAAACTAAAGAAAGAAAATATGATTAAATATTTCTGAATTCAACATAACAAGACTGCAATTCTTGCACCTAGTTCCAGCTTCTCATGAGTCATCGCACTAATCTAGTGAACACATCTGCTCCTTTGCTCCATTTTCCGACAATTATCCTAAAACCTACAACTCACCTCAACTTTTGTACAAGATTCTAACTACATTTCACCAAGAAAACTCAACCCCAACACCACCTGACACAACACCACTAGAACTAAAATTGGTTTTAATCCTAACTAAAAAGAGACACCACCTGTTTTCAGCATACAGGATCAAATAAATAGCTACTCATGGGAATGAATTCCATCTGGGGCGAAACTGGGTGTTCCTCGATGTTACTCACCTGCTGTTTAGCTTTTGATCTCATCTCGATGACCTTCTTGTGCGAGTTCGAGTGCAGAGATGGAATAAATGTGGGGCTCGCTGCTGGTCTGTATTCCGGGAACAGACGTCCAGATCGGTACCGGACTCCGCAAGCATTGCATAGAGTCTTCGGCCCCAATGGGCCCTCCCTCCACTGCGGCGTTTTTGTTACTTCGCAGTGAGTGCATTTTTTAACAATGGCTGGACGCTGCAGAGCAGCATTTTGCGGTTCAACATGGTCAGACGCTGGAAATTGATATTTTGCAGCATATGACAAGTCTTCTGTGGTTTCCACAGCAAGTGATGACCGAAATGATGACGATTTCCTTCTCCGCTCTTTAGTTTTCCTGGCATTGTGAGTCTTTCTGGAGGCAGATGGCGGGGCAAGTGGTGGTGACATCAAAAGCCACGGACTTACACCTGAAGGTCTTGCTCGTTTGGATCTGGTTCGCTTACCGGTATGTCTTTTAATAAGTGGGCTCTTCCCGGCCAAGGAGCCACTATTTTCAAGCACAGAAATGGGGCTTTGTGTCCGGAATACACCTTGCTCTTGTACCTCAGTGTACGTGTTTTGTCGGCGAATAGACGGGCCGGAGGTATCTTCAAGTTGGTAAGGCAGCTGCTTCGGCTCAGGAGTTGCGTCAATCTTTAAGGATCATTTGGCAATGAAGAAAAAGGAGCCGTTCAAAATCAAAAGCAACATTTAGACCAACAAAGGTGAAAATAAGGGTGACACCAAATATTTAGCAAATAATTAGAGGCAACAAACTCTTCCTAACATGAAACGTATTCTCGGAATAAAACAAATTACATACATAAATAAGTAAACGAGTACTACTTTGTGTGCGATTAGACAGCCAAAGTAATACCTAATCTTGATGTTTATTTTGACACATTGTCAGAAAAAAGATAAAACATAAAGACAGATAAAGAAAGGTAAATGTAGACAAACTTGTTTCCAATTTCTAAACTAATCTACTTAATAAATGTCATGACAATGCATTTTAGACCTAGTTTCCGCTAGCAATTGTTATGACAAGTATACTTGGATGTTTTTTTAAGCACTAAATATTCTAACCTTAAACTGATTTTGTGATACGTATACGGTTTGAATCGCTCGAGGACATGCAACAAAACCGTGGACACATGGTTTCATGCTTTCTTGATGCGTTACCAAAGAAAATAACTGCAACGCAACTCGAATTTTTACGTTAAAGTGCTCAAAAAGTTGAAATATTAATTTTATATGTAGAGATTCCACAACTTTGATTGCCGCTATTGTGTTTTTCTTATTTACTTCGTCTATGAGGATGTCTATCAAATTTTCTTTCATTCATTAAAGTTCATCATTGTTTTCATCAACATTCTTGTCTTACACTTGGCCTGACAAACTTCAAAAATTTTGATGGAGTTCGGAATTCATCAACAGCTTCTATAGAATGACTCCCCAAAATTTTCAGATACAATTATGAGTTTTCAACTAAGATCTTTTATCGCTATAGATTAATTGGTTATCGACGAGCTGCTACCTCCTGTTCTTTTCAACACCTGAAACGGATGATAAATATCAATCTAGGTTTAGAGCAGCTTTTAAGATATCAATGGAAAAATACGCACCACATATTCCAAAGACATCATCATCGTCCTTTATAAGGCTCCGACCTATAAGCTTCTATAGGTATCTACCGTCTATATATGTAAACTCCGATGAGTTCCGAAATAGAAACATATATCTATAAGTTTTAGGCATACAATGACCCTCAAGGCTTCCGTTATTATATGCTTCCACAATATGAACAAGTCTTCAAGAGGCTCTTTAAGTATGTATATCATCCTTAAAACATTCTGAGAAGTTGAGGTTCTTGTTTGTTTCTATTTCCTAGTTGTCTCAAAGACAATAAAGAACATCACAAATATTTCCGTAAGTGTTTGTAAAACACACAACTCAAGGTGTTTTACTTAATATTTATTCATCTCTCGCCAACACAAAATACAAAAACAAACATGCTGAAAACTCCCACAAACACGTTTGTAATTGCAAAACAAAAATTACATTACTTTGTTGTCCACTTAAAAGGACATTTAACTTTTAATAATTAGGTAATTAACTGATTAATAATGCATAAATGATTAATTTATAACATCCTTGATTTTAACCTAAATCCTATTTTAGTATTTGGTGAAAACGAAAATGTTGTAATATTTTCCATCACAACAATTATATGTTTTCATACAACGCATTCTCAATTTTATTGCAATTAATGAATAAAATTTTCCATAGCAAAAAATTATATAAATATCAAAAAGAAAAAGAATACTATTATCATGTTTCCTTTCACTTTGAGATTATTTACATCTTTTAGGCTTTATTTAAATCCAGATCTAAATGAAGAGAGAAATAAAATACATCAAAACACGAAGTTCGTATTTTTCAAAGTAATAACATTTTTTCTATAACAATTAAGTTAATGAATAGATGTTCAAGTGCAATACTTGAGACATTAAAATGTGAAAAATGAGTGTATACTTTTTCTATTTAAGTTTTGTTTTTCTTTAGTATTTTTAGAAATTTTTCTCTTTAAGTCTTAAGTCAATCTTATCATATGGAAAATTTAACTAAAAAACCGCAATTTTAAGTACTTTTCGAGAACATGTTACAAAAGTATAGGTGGGTCTCTTATGAGCAGAAATTTTGAATAAAAATAACATTTTTTATAAGTATTTTCAAAACTTAAAGACACTAATACTTTTATTTTTCTCAAAATTATATCCATCTTATCCATTTAAAAGGTACAGTAAAACAAATGTCATTCATCTCCAATTAAATATATCGCGTCCATAATTTATAGATGTGTATTCCATACATAAAAAAGAAAAAGAAGTAAAATTGTAAAATAATGAAGTATATATGTCAATGAGAAATTATTTTAGGAAAATGTGGAATTGAACAAAAAATTATGCATGAAAAGCCAAATTCTCTAAACATAATCTCAACATATATTTATATTCCTTAAATTTTTTTTGTGAAAACCAAATATGTATTTTAAAATAATTTCTAAATACACTTAATTATTGTAATCATCATTCAACACTAAAAAAGAACTTGGATCAGTAAAAGAATAAAACATAAGCAAAAAATTAATTAAATTCATAAATTCTATTTTACTTGCATTAAAGGAAAAAACAATCATTTTACCTTCATTTCACTAACAAACATGTGCATCTTATTTCAAACAAAAATAAAAAATAATATAAATTAAATAATAAGAACTCACGTGAGCAGCTGCTACGGGTAGTAAAACCGGAGCAGTGTCGATTTTGCTTCGAGCAGTCGCAGGTGGCCCCATTAGGACATCAGATGGAATAGGCCCGAGATACTGCGACTTGGTAGCGTCCCAGTCTCCGACGAATCCATCCCCTTCCAAACTGTCCATCGGAAAATCCAAAATACTGAGTATGTTGTCGAACTCTTCATCTCCGGCAGCTCCATCGACAACCCCATCCCAACAACTATAAGGCTCAACTTCACCCATGTTCTGACAATACACACACAAAGTCCACTTATTCAGTGTTAGAACTTGCAATTTAAGAGTCAGACACACAACAAACGCGACATATTTGTTCCGATCAAGAATCCAACAAGACAAGCACGCATGTATTTTAAAATTTAAGGGTTATAGCAGAAATTTGGAAGGACATGAAAAATTCTAGTCCACATCGAATTTGACGCACCAAGCCCAATCAAAATCTCCATTGGTTACTCTGAGCGGAGTGGCTAATTACTTGGAGTGTGAACCAATCAATACAAGTGAAAATTATAGCAGCTATGTGATTGGTTAGATTTAGTTAAACTTTCCCATGACTTACATGTATTTACAACACTTCTTGACAAAAAATACTAATCACCAAATTCCTTCAAAATCTTGGGAGGATCAAAAGACAATACGAAAAAGCTAAGTGTATTTTGAAAAATTATTCTTTTATTATTACTAAATACAATGGTAAATTAAATACAAAAGATCTTTCCTTTTTAGTTTTTCCCCATATGACGGAATTTTAATAAAAACTAGTCACTACTTGTGCATGTATAATATAAACTTTTATTATCTTTATTTAATAAAATGAAAGTTAAAGAAGATAAAAATGAATATACGATTACACATGATGAAATGTATTAACTTTAGATGTGCATGAATTGAAAAATTATTAATAGAATTAATTAATAAAAGAGATAGTTATTTGTGGAAGAAACAAGAATATTATAATTACTTTAGTTAATTCACATTTGACAACCAAAATCAATTCCTCCAACGTGCCTTGATGAATAGTACTAGGATCCTCTACATAATTTAAATTTTTATTATATTTATTTAGTTGAATGAGAAAAAAGAAGATAAAATGAACAACTATCAAAACTAATTATATACATTTAACTTTAAACATGTATAAACTAAAAAAATATTAATTAAATTAATTAATGAATACGTATAATTAAGGGTATTTTATGGTAAGTATTGTAGGGCCTCCCCTAATAAATAGTATAGATGAATAAAAAGGTGAAAAAAAAACCGAATTGTTAGGAAGACAAAAAGGAGCATAAAAAACAAAAGGGTACGCGTTTTTACTTTTATTTTCCTTTTTCATTAGTGAAAAAGTGGTTTTTTTATCTCCCCTTTCGCCATCACACGACATCGTTTCCATACGTTACATCACAAACAGCTGCTACTTCTACCAAACAAACATTTGCCCTAAAAACCTATACGAATACGAAGACGTCGCCGACAAAAAGGTGAGGGGGAAAAAAGAAAAAGAAAATACGCCAATAATTTTTGGGGGTTTTCTGCCCATTATCAAGAAAACCTTAGTACGATATAAATAATTTAAAAAAATAAGAAGAAAGAAAAATCAAAAACCTCAGAGAAATGGCCAAGAATGTCTATTCTGGAAAACCCATTTCCCTCCATTCTGCAACAACCAAACAGAGCACGAGAATAAATGCATGCACCAAACAAAGAATACAAAGTGCCAACTTAAAAGTGAAAACTTGAAACTGGGAAATGGGAAAAAATGCATGAAAATGGAAGTGTTGTTTGGTACTCACCAGCAGCTTAAACACTTTCACGCCATTGGGATTTGGAGGAGATATCTTACATTTATCGGCAGAGAGAAGGAAAAATGAAAAAGGGGTTTTAGCAGAAAAAGGGAGATAGGGTAAGAAGAGAGAGAGAGAGAGCAGACAAGTCTTTTGTATTCTTTGAATTTGATGTAATCTATGAAATGTGGGGTTTGTCTGAATTGTATGTACTATTGGACTTGGGAGAAAAACGTATAAGTACCGACTGAATTCACTTTAG